>NC_040878.1:45526635-45836839 GCF_003676215.2 Rhopalosiphum maidis
AACCATAATGCACAGCTGAAACTTATATATAATTTAAAAACTACGGATGTACGAGTATAATCATATCGAGAACTTAAGAATTTTATTAAATTTATAAGTATTAAGTATTTATAAATTGTTGAATAGTTATAGAGTATTATTTTATTTTTGTTACGTATACTTTTTACTTTTTACCTTATTTTATTACTATAACATTATTTTTTTACGGAAACCTAAATCGTATTACCTATAAAAAACTGCGTCACAATTTTAAGAAAGACAAATTTAATATTGAAAGGTTTGAAACTATACGAGTACAAGTATAATGTAGTATGGATATCATTAACCGACAATTGTATTCAACATGATACATAAAACTATATAGTTAACTATATAGTATATATATATATATTATACTGGCTGATCGTTTTCCCTGTCAAATCAAATACTGGTGGACTTACCCATTCTTAATCTTCGTTAAATGTAAACTACACAGATTTTAACACAGTTATTTGGGTTGTTTCAACTAAATAGAAAATACAGGTTTGAAATTATGTTCAATGATAATAACTATTTTATTTTATGCAACCAATAGCAACTCTACAGAGGAAAACATGTTTGTTTTTCGTGACCCAATAGATCCTTTAATATCTGTTAGTAATTATTGTATAGTTTACAATAGCTATTGGAATGTTTGCGTTATCGTTCGAATTATTCAACAATTTAAAATTAAATAAAAGTAAAAACTTAAGCTTTAAATGGCTTACTCTAAGCTATACAAATAATAAACAAAGCAAATCTTATTTTTATAAAATTTACGGTAAAATCGTAATATTTCTATCTACGTGCTATCGCAATAATATAATTGATAATCGGTATACTTATAGGATATAGCTTATAACAAATGCGTATAAAAAATATTTAAAAAAATATTAGTGGGTATGATAGGTATTAGGTATATAGTAGAACGCATGTTTATTATTTGATATTAAACGTTGAATGTTTTACGGACTTATATTGCAGTTAAATATTCCTTCGATTGTAAATTATAATATACGACGCATGCAATGTGTACGTGTGTATTATGTAGGTAGGTGTAGGTTTATGCCGCGCGGCAATTTAATAATGCGAATACGAAAAGAAAACATACGATACCGCGAGCGATTAAACTCGTCGGCTGACGGATAATTTATTGCAATGTCGGCGCGGGAGGAGAATAGTATTATAAATATTCAATAGACCTGATAAAAAAAAAAAAAAAAAAATAAATAAATAAAAAATAAAAATAAACCACCAAATTTTTATGATATTATATAACGTCGTGGACAGGCGTGCGGTACACGTATTCGTCGAGTAAGCTTCGCGGCAGACGCATGTGCAAGACAAACGGCCGCCGCCGAATCCCCGATAGTGTGCCTCTCTCTATTGGCAGCCTGATAACAGAACCGTCGGGGTACTTAAATGGAAACAGCGTCTCGAGCGAATCATCGTTCCGTTCCGCGCGCGAGTCCGTCGCTCACTCGCGCGAATTGATCGCGAGAAAAACAGCCTATCCGACCGTAAAGTATAATAATATTATCATAGGTATATTGTATTATTATTGTTTGGAAAAAAAAAAATTAAAATTAAATAATTACCGCGGCACTCGGAGAACTGCCGCCGGACGACGCTATAATTACCTATTATATGCGGTCACTTTCCCGAAAGGTAGGTGGTGTAGCGTTAATAATATAGGCATACTATTAATGATATATTATACCCACCTATTATTTGCTCCGTCCGTGAATTGCGGAGATGAAAAAATATGTCATTAAAATATATGTAACTATAAATCGGCGAATTGTTTTTTAGTCACTTTAAATTTAGTGTGTTAACCGGGCCCCGAGATTTTTAAATCATATAGGTATATAATGGGTATATTAATTATGATATTTGTAAGACGGATGCAAATCGTTTATGTTGAGAGCTATGTGAAATTATCCGACGAGCGTATGCCTACGTCGGGATTGATTACACAATATTATTTATATTATTTTATTAAATCTTATATTATACAACAAATACTGTGTTAGATAATATGCACCTGTATAGTTGTTTTTTGTTTCAAAATAATAGCGATGTAGTCATTAAAGTACCAGCATAGTAACCAATAAAAAAATCGTATTATTTCCTGTTAATCAAATAAAGTATTATGTTTCTATCTATCTATATTAATAAAAGGCAATGTTTGCGTATGTGTATGCGTGTAAGCGATCCACCGCTAAGTCTTTCGCATTCATGGTTCTGAAATTAAGTATTTAAGATAATACTATACCCTAGGATGTGTACATCGAAGCCAAATATTTAAATTTTACATTTTAAAGATGGGCTCACATAGGGATTTGTTGACTCAGAAAAAATTAATATATTTTTGTTTGCATATGGTTGCTGTATGTTAGGTAGATAAAATAAAATAGTTATTATAATTGGATATAATTTAAGACCAGTATTTTACGTATGTATTTTGTAAAAACCACACAAATTACCGTGTTAAAGATATGTTTAGCTTATATGTAACTAAACTCCGTTAGATAGGGTAAATCCACTGGCATTAATTAATTTGTCACGGGCAACGTTGTGCAGGATCAGCGCTAGTTGTTTATATTATATAATATTATGTGAAAATTCCTTTCTTTATTAACATCATTATTAATTAGTATTATTTGATTTTAAAATCAATGGCTTATAAATTTTAAAAAATTGAGTAAACTATTTTAATCATTATTGACAAAATGATAATAGATAATAAAACAAATAAAGAAAATATCTAAAATTTCAAAACTAGCCCGGTGGGTGTAATAAAACTCTAATACAGCTTTAGTAGTACCAATGTGTTTATTGTTTTTCTATATTATATGTACAATGTATATATTATACATAATATTATACAACTGGGGTTTTATTTATAAAGTTTTTTCGCTTAGTCATCTTAATATGACTAAAAAGAAAATACACGTTTAAATATTAACAAAAATTATCGATCATTTTTATCAAAATAATGTAATTCATATACATTTTTATAAGATTATGATTTGATGGAATGATTTTAAAGCAATTGTAAAATGTATGTAAAATCTAACAGTTAACTTAAAATACGAGTTAGTACCTAAGATGTAAAAATATATTATAGTATTATAGGTATAATTTAGGTATTTTAGGTATTCAATTATTTTAATATCGTTATAGGTCAATGTTTTGTAAATAAAATTATTATAAATGAATATTATATTTATTATGTTTAAATAATAAAACTAAATTAATTAAATCTATCATTATTATTATATAAACGAGTAACGTATTAAACATTAATTAAAAAACTGAAAATAATATGTGTTAGTTATATTTATTTGTTTTTAATCGATACAAGATATTAGTATCTTCTAAGTTATTATAGTAATTATGATTTATTGTTAAAACTTTAATATTGAAGGTTTTCGAAATTAATTAATTTATTATGTTTCAACTTTTCATTATTATTTTATTTAAATAACAGTACTATATTTTTTTAGTTATTATTAATTAGTTTTTAAATATTACATCCCTAATATGCGTGCAAGAAAAATATTTATTATTTATAAAATTACCTGGTACAAGTAAAGTCTATAAGTCTATGATTTTTAAAGGAGTTAAAAATTTATAAGTCCTATAAACAAATTGTTGGTTCTGTATCATTGGTTAAAAGTTCGACTATTTATATAATAATATAATTTTTTTATCCACTAAATTACTTAGGTGTATATTATACATATTATGTCAATACTGTACTATCAACTAGTGAGTATAAATTTACATATCATTGGATAGAATATTTCACTTATGTTTGTATTGAAATATATTTAAATTAATCTTTAAAAATGATAGGTGTTATTTTTTTACTTATCTAAGAATATAAAAAATACATTTTTTTTGTTGATAATTTTTTTTTCAAAAATATTGTATTTAAAATTTGATAGAATATTTAAGCGTTTTTTTAAAAAAAAATTATTTGTTCAATGTGTTGGTATTATTTTTGCAACATGTATTAAAATACGCAGTTGAATAAATTAACAAATAAAGTTCAAAATGAAAATAACAATAATTGCATGTCAAGTTACTGTTTTAAAATTTAAAGTCAATGAATTATTTAATGGATCAGTCTAAAAGGGATCTGACTGGACCTTTGTAATGAGAATAATGTTCATTCAGTTGAAAATTCCATAAATGAAAATTTGATTAAACTGATTGACAGCTAACTAAAAACTGAAGGCCTTACTCAACAATAAGGCGATTTCATATTTTGAAAAAATTAGGCTGTTTTCTGAAAAAAAATAAAGGTAAAATTCTACATAATTCATTAGTGCAACAAACATAATATAATATCACGGATTATTTTTAATTGAATTGTTGGTAAAAGTGTACTTGTCCAAAAAATTTGAATGAAACAAATATTGTTGTGAAACAGCTCTTGACCTTATTTTGAGATAAATTTTCAAATATTAATGGTATTGAATCAATACTTCGCAATTTTGTATGCTTGATAAAAACTGAATTTATTTTCGATTTCAATTATTTTATCTTGATCAGTATCATAATATTTAGTTTTTGGTATGGTATTTTGAATTAATTACAAGCAATATAGGTAGCTGAAATTCGATTTGTTTCCAAAATAGTATTTTGGATTCATCGAATAAACATTTTAATTTATAAAACCTGCGATATAGCCTTCAATAAAACTAGATGTATTGAATATTTTTCATGATATCGATATCGTATTAATTTATTGATATCATTAGTAAAACTTTTAAGATAACGTTTTATGAATTTTAAATTGTTCGAATAATATACAGTTATACTTTATAATACATCATTATAGTCATGAATAAATTTAAAATATATTTGACAACATTACATGTTTTGTTACTTAAAATTATTTTAAGCACATACTATTTTTCAGAAAAAAGTACGATATTAGGTACTTAAGTAAATAATTTTGAGTTGGATAAACTATGTTTGGAATTTATATTAATTTTAATTTACTTATATATATATTACAAGGATTTAATTTAACCTAAGGGACTATTTAAAAAGTTTTAAATTATAAAATATGATATTTGTATACCTTCACGAAAGTGCCTATTATTATAATTTAGTTTTTAGTTATTATTTTGAAACAGACCATGTAGGTAACTATACATAGAGTAAACAAAATGTACAACTATGTAATAGTTTGTTACTCATACAATTCCAAAGTGTTTGCTGTTTAACCTAACTTTGTTGACTTTTATAATTATAAAATCTACCATGTTTAGTTATTTAAATTTACCTAACATATAAAAAAATATTGTATTGAAAGTATTGATATTTCTAACAATAAAACTATGAGAGACAATATTGTGACGAATGACTAAAAATATATATTTTGTATAATTTGATTTATATTTTACGTTATAAAATAATATATTCTTTTATAAATTATATTCCGATAGAATAAGAACATTTTATATTATTTTTACAAGTAAATAACACCAAAGACTTTTAGCAAATGGCTTCATATTTTTTAAAAAACAATTTTTTGTTCATTCATAATAACAAAAACAGAAAAACAAAATCATAAATATATTAATAATAAATTAGTGATTTATACATTTTTAAATAAAATATATTATTTTGCACGAGCAGTTTTAATTTATTATAATATTATATATAGTCAAAATCTTAAAACCAAGTACCTACGTATAATTGATAAATATAGATACCAATAAATTATACTATGCATTCATCAAAATGCAGAATATATTTATGAATTATTAGTTGTATTTTGAATTTGAACGCGATAATATTATATTTTTTGATATCAATTTAAAATTGGAGTTGAAGTTTTGCTCACCAAGAATTTTCAAAACTACACAGAGTAATAGCTAATTAGTTGTTACTAAATGTAAAGAAAATTAATATAAAGTTCTTATTTAGTACTACGAGACTTTATGAAATGTTTGATTCATTATTTTAGTATTAAAATTAATTATTTAAAAACTAAAACATTATATTATAATATAACAAGGGAAATTGTTTTTTTATTTTATCATAAAACTAAAAAACGAAAACGCAATATTTTTCAATCATGTATATATAAAACTTTACATTTAAAACATACATGATACATTTATAAGAATATATTATAATTATGTGTACGATATTAAATATTATCACAAATATAGCAAGTCCTATTTCAAAATTAAACACCTATAAATTGTTTTGTTTTTTTATCATAGTTTAACACCCACCCTCTTCTCACGACAACCTCTATTTTAAATTCATAATTGACATTTGTACAATTTTAAATCAATTTTTATTTCGTTGCAATAGAAACAATATATTGACTGTATAATAATATTTCCTATACAGTTGTACAAGTGTACCTAATAGAAAAAAAAATAACCTATAAATAATACTTATATTAAAACAAATATTATTACTTAATAATTATAATATATATATATAATATATAATTATTTTTATATTAAAGATTAGGCTTTTTACATACAAGCTGGTTTATTTTATATACACGGAACGACGCCACAAAGGCTGAACATCACAAGAGGTTACTAAATTAACGGCAGACTTACAATTTGGCGCCTATTAAGTCAAATCATCTGTCGAATTATGTTATCCTTGATGTAGGCAATTGGTATATATTATGTTTATTTGCGAATAAAATTTAGCGAGCAAACTGATTCATAGTATATGTATAAAAATCGGGCTCACACAATTTTGGGACACACACATTGTATATATTACTGTATATTCTTGTATATACACAAGAAAATTATCATTTTGTATAGATTTTGTACGTACAGAACATAAATCTAATTTAATCTAAACTATTAATAATTATATAAATGTATAGCATATAAATTAGGTAAATATGGTTTAAAGGTTTATATAGGTAAATTAAAAAAAATTGTGATTAGCCGTGAGTAAATAAAAAATTTAAATTATGTTAAAAGTAAATTATGAAAACGATCGAATTAAAATGTATTAATCTTTTTATGGGTATATAACTTAAGTTATTTTATTTTATTATTTTATACAAAATTATAAACAGGTATTGTATTTAAGAATGGAGTTTTGTATTAGTTACAATAACTTTTCGAACACCTGTTAATTTTTCCAGTGGCATGATTAAATAAACTCTTTTAATTTAATTAATTAATCGGAATTGTATAATAACATACTGACTCACAGATCAAAAATATAATATGCAATTGTCTAACGGTGGCTTAGTTAATCAATTTCACACAGAATTTATTTTCTCTGTGTCCGTATCTTTCTCACTTATCTCTCTCTTACTCTCTAACTGTGCTTTTCCATTTAATAAACTTCACTCACGTGTCTGCACCAGAGAATACTTTTTCATTTTTATTGTTATATTGAAATCTAAAGTGTTTTGTAGACGTCTCTAAGGTAGAAATTTTATTATATGTTCCTATAGTTGATGATGATAATTTAGCCTAAAATAGCATTTTTATTTATTTCTTGGTTAATATAATATAGTAGGTAAATACTTATGAGTTATATTCTTTATGTACTGGTTAATTAATGTGTGACATTATATATCTGGAATGCTGATATAATTCAACATTTTCTTGAGAGAGGCACAGTTATGTGTATTAATTATTAAAAAATCTTTTGAAGTGGTAAAAGTAAGCCCACTAAACTCAAAATAGAAATAAAACCATTCTATAGTGCTTTGAAGTTATTAACATTTTTTCGACAGAGACTTATTAACAGAATCATTATTCACAATTTTCCGAATGTTCATGTCGTTATCTCTTGACTACACACGCATTCAACAATGGGTTTTGTGACGGGTAGAGGGCTGAAATCTGTTGATGAAGATATTATGTCTTCAGGGAGAAATAATATCTATTGAGAGAAACAAACGATTTAATTTATTTTTGCTCGGCTTAGAAAACAAAGAAGATGACGAAGAAGTCAATATGTTCCATTTTGACATGTTATTACATATACCATTGACACGCGGTTTTAAATATAACATTACAGCATAATTATTTTGTCTGAAATATCACATGATGCCAACTTCTGAAAATGTTAACGGTTGCCATATATATATATATATATATATATATATATACAATACATGACGGCTGACATAGAACTGAGTGTAGGTATTACATATATTAATTATGTTTTTGTAAAGAATAAAATAGGTAGTGCTAAACATACTACAGATAGAGTATGTTCTTAATATTATATGCTTTATATCCTTTATAACTTTGTCATATAGTTATTAAAAATAAATCCTGATTGATCGCATATTTGTATGCTGTATAGCATAAAGGTAATATGATCTTTACGTTAATGTTAAGATCAATTATAATACAAATTTATTTGCCATTTTTTATCCTATATTTTTTGTTTTATTGTTGTAATTAATATTATTTCTTGCATGTGTTTAGCATTATTTGTACACATTTATAATAATAATGCTCCAACATTAGTTTCTGCTTTACTTATTTGAGTATTGGACAGAGAGATTGCTACAGAAATAGAACTACTATTATATACAAAAAAAATATATATACAACTATTATTAAATTTAGTATAAACTATGTTTTTGATTTATTAAATTATTATATTATCATGAAACAGAAATATACAAATGTGTTAAATTATAAGGTAGGTAGCATAGAGTAGGTAGTGAGTTGTATGTATATTACAAATTACAATATTATATCATTCATGGTTTGAAGAAATTATGACACTAGATAGTTTCGATTTATTTTTAATTATCTACTTAGTAGATTCTACTATAATATACTCATTGTATAAACATTTAAAATTAAAACCATGCATTTATTTTTATTTTAGTAATACCACTGACCATTTTATTTTTGAATAACCAGCTGCAGTGGCCATCAGAATAAGAGATTTACATTTTATATGTATTTATATTACATGAATTATTTAAAAATTGATTTAATGTAGTTAACAAATTCACATATAAAAATATGTAAACGACTTATGGATAGTTATAAGATATTAAAATTTGTCCAGTAAATAGGCGCTAACAATGCATTTTAAATAGTGACGGGAATAGAGTACGGTTCTTAATTGAGTGATTTGGATTCTGAAAGTAAAGAATTTTATCTTTCTTATTACTGACTTATGATAATGTATAATTGTAGTAGGTATTATTTATATGCTCTACTTAATAGCTTATGTATTGATATTAAAACAACTTGAATATATATTGTGACACAAACATTTCCAAAATTATTGAATAAATTGAATAATAATTGGTATCTACCAATATTTTATCTATACGTTTTACGCTCACTGAGTAAAATAAAATAATCCCATTCGTTTGCGATAAGATATTTGCTTTAAAAGAGCTACATTACCTTATAAAGTATATATTATCACGCGTAACTAATCATTAAATTTGTGACATTTTTTTGTTCTTCAAACGTAAACATTGTTTGTAGAACTACCTGATAGTGAACATTATTCAGTATTTGATCATTGTAACGAATTGGATCAAATGTTACAAACAACAATAGATGGAAGTGAGAAATTAGAATATTGAAATGCTTAGTAACTAAATTATCGCAATGTAACTTACTCGATCAATGTGGCATAAATTATAACAAATTAAATAGTTGTTTTAAAGATAAAGTCGTTAATACCAGTTTATCAAGCCGACTTATTTTGATTAGACATGCAATTGGAACGAATTAAAATTGAATTTTCGTGATGATTTATTGTAGGTATTTCCATTAGATGGCGGATCATTAATTTTACAAGAATTGTGAAACACGTTGTTGGATTTGTAATAGAAAACGAGAGTATATATTTTTTTCTTGTAACTGAAGTTGACGAATTTCGATTTTGCTTTTAAGTAAAACATTACAGACGTTTTTTTTGTGTTTATATTGACAGAATTTAGTTGGTAATAATTAAAGCAATACTGTAGAGAAATAAAGATTATAAAGAAAATTAGCTTTTTGATAAATTATTATAATATATCGCGAAGTTAATGCGACAGAATAATGTTCAACGAGTATAAATTATGAAAAGATTTATAACTCTGTTTTTAAATGTAGTAAAAAGATTTAAACTTTAAATTGTAAAATCAATGTTATTTTCATCATGCTAGATTCGTTAAAATATTTTTGGATAATTTTTGATTTTTAATTTACAAATAAATTATTCTAGTTCCTAGAAATAATATAGTATTGTTTATATATATTATTTAATATTATTAGTTCGTGCATCGTTTGTACGTAATAATATATTACTATATAATTATTTAAATTAAATAAAACGTTAAGACGATACTTATAATATTTATGATATTATCATTTAAGTGCATTAGTGCATACCAATTTTAATATTTTCATATTAAATACATATTTTTATCTTTTGCATGTATTAAATCACACGGATATTCGTAATTCAGCAGTTTGATAATAACCAATATTTTACGACATACTAATAAGACAAAAAATTCTATAGATATTAGATACCATCGAAAAATGTAAGTGGCACAATATCGTATTTGATGCACAACTCATTGGATATTCGTATACATTCAAACACTTTGTCAAAAACGTGTTTTTGTTCAGCTATGTAAATATTTTTTCAAACTTAACTTTAAAATAATTTTCATCATTGCCATTTGTCAACGTCGTCTAACCAAGATTTATGAATATTTGGGAATACATGTTGTATCATTAGAACATGTATTTATATTATATTGTTATTCAAGTATAATTAACGAGAAATCGTAATCTATATTTTACAGATAATGGATTGAACGCAGTGAACTAATTTTGTGGAACATTCAATGACGACAGTTGAGGTCTGTTAGTGTGTACGCGTGCGCGCGCGTATGTGTGTGTGTCGTCTGTTCGTGTCGCGTGTGTAGAATCAGTTTGGACGTGATCCTTACGCTCGGGAGCAACATTATACCGTCGCCGATTGCAGCTGCCAGCGTCGCCACTGCGATCACTGTCGCCACTGTCGCAACCGCCGTTACCGACGTTTGCCATGGAAGTGATGGACTCGGACGCAAACACCGTGTTGCACTCGGTCACCAAGGGCGTGCACGCCGGTCCGCCACCTGTGGTCACCTGGCCTGGCATGGACAACGTGACGAACGCGTCCATGTTCGACGAGTCGAATCTCCCGTATGACATGAAATTCAACGAGGGCCACGTGGTCGCCATAGTCACTTACAGTATACTCATGGTCGTCTCGGCCATAGGCAACATCACGGTGCTGACGATCATCCTGAAACGCAGGCGCAAGGCTGGCACGAGGATACACGCGATGCTCATGCACCTGGCCATCGCCGATTTGTTGGTAAGACATCGCTAGCAATTCATCGGTTATTCGCGGGTTCTATTGTTTCCGTTACATTATTTTAAGGAATCTTAATCTACTCTCCAACTCCTCTTTCACAGAATTCATAAGAACTTTAATTACTTATTAAAACGCTGTTTTATCATTTATTTTAATTTTAAAGATTGCATGTTATCGAGAGAGTAACATTTAAATTTATTGTTTGACAAAATAAACCAACATTATACGATAAGAATTGACACAATTACCTATGTTATGAGCTTAATACGTTTAAAATACATGTTATTCATCAATGAGAAAAACTTGGAATACTATAGTATGACTATTGGCTAACAAGAGTTTGGTATACTTATGTGGATATTTAAAAATATTAATCATCTGTTTTATTTGTTTTACAGTTAAATATAATTTATATAAATATAAATATAAGTAATTCAAAATAATAATATTTATACTGCATAAAAAAAAATATTCTTTTTTAAATATTTCGGAGTGTATTTATTTTAAAACTTGTAATAAAATATTATGTAATAGTATTTATACTGAATTATGTCCGTGTTATCATTATGTTTAACATTAAAAGTAATCTATAACATTCTCATAAATAACTTTTACTCTTAAGTACTTAATTAATTCATAAATTTATAATAAATATTTAGACAATTGATAATATTATTCAAATATATGATTACTAAAATTAATTCAATTAATTCACGTTACCACGAAAAAAAATTATTTTGTAAAATACATTTATAATTGCTTTTTGAATAAATATAAATGAATATAACAAACTATAAAATAATAGCCAAAACTAAATAAATCATACGTAACTCAATATAAATATTAAATATATAAACTATTAAGATGTATGATAAAAAAGTACAAAGTATAGGTTTTATTTATTAAGAATAAATCATATATAATATATTATATTTGTTCAATATTTTTGTATTTAATTTGTACTCATGGTGAAATTTTTATAGTATAACAAATTATTGAAATTTATTTTATGTAATTTTAATTACAAAATACTATTATTTATACTATTTTTATACACATACTTGTTCTTTCTTATAATGTGTAATGTGTTTAAAAAATGCAATTAAAATAATTTGTGTGCATGTTTTTTTTATATTTTTAGGTAACTTTCTTGATGATGCCGTTGGAAATAACGTGGGCATGGACTGTGCAATGGATTCTCGGTGATCCACTTTGCCGTATCATGTCATTTTTCCGAATATTTGGATTGTATCTTTCCAGTTTCATATTGATTTGTATCAGCGTTGATAGGTGTGTAGCTTTTTTTAGTTTCAATACGCTTATACTTTATTGCAGTTAGTTAGACATGTCTAATAGAGTACTCGAGTTAAATATTGCAATATATGTTTATTATATTTCATGTTCTTGGGTCTCAAACTAAACATTTATTGAGTATGTGTACAATACACGGTAAGGAAATTCTAAAGCTAACTGCGAAGCATATAAGTCATGCATATATAATAAAAAATTAATATAGTTCAAATTTTAAGAAATTGTTTAATTGTCCAAAAAAATAATATTAGAATACATGCATCGGAATGTACGGACTATTAGTTAGAGAATAAGCCCAGGCTCAGTCCATTACTTCAAAGCCATGTTTTAAAATTTTCTTAAGATTAGGTTGATGAAAAATGGTGTATTTGAATATCCCATTCGCATTTTTAAATGTTTTTAAAAGTAATGTTATTATTAATGCCATTATGATTAATGCAATGTGCGTTCATCATCAATAACAGTTATCTGATTAATACCATCACTTTCTTCTTTGAAGTTTAATATAAAAACAGAAATCTATTATGAAGTTTTTCTTGACTTCATTTTTCATTTTCAAGTGGCCACTGTTTTAAGCAGAAATTTCAAATATTTTTGTTTCTTTGATTTCATAAATTATGTTATTATAATTATGAAACAAAAAATAAATATTTATTTTGAAGCAATTTTTTAAAAAAAAAACCTAAAAACATTTTATTGACAAAATAATAAACATTTCATTATTTACTTACTTATTTTGTAAATTTAGTCAGTAATTTAGAAGTCAAAGGGAATATATGATTAAAAACAATTGATAATAATTAAAAATAACTAAACAATGATAGGTTAATAATACAAAATTATAATTATTTTGTTTCTATATAAGTTTCTATACTAGTATCTCAACTATTAGTTAATTTTGTCTCTAGTTGTTTATAATTACATATTAACTATATTTATAATAAATTTAAATAGTTTAAAAAATGTGTATATATTTAATATACTCATTTAACATTGTATCTAAAGAACATTCTATTTGTTGTTTTTCTTAAAATTATATTATAAATAATAGTGAAGATAAATTTTGAATATTCCATATTTTCTTGTTCGCTTTTAAATTAATATTTATAAATATTCTTTTCTAATATTAAATTATTTAATACTGTTGAATGTATATTTTTTATTTAGTTACGAGTATTAATATAATTAGTATATTATGTTATTATCTACAAATAGTAAACAATCAATAATACAATTATTACTAATTATCCTAAAATGTTGCAAATTATAATTGTTGTTAAATAATTAAGTAGATGAAATAATGCATTTTTATCTAGTTTTATTTATTACGCCTGCATCTTTCCCAAATATAATAGAGATGGATAAGTGGATAGCACTCTGCTGTACATTAAGTGTAGAGTGGGTGACTGTAATGGGTGTGTTAAATTTGAATTTAATGATTTATCATTGTCTACGAAAAACAATTTTGAGCGCAGACGGTTTATCAGCCTATATCACTAAGTACGTTTCATGATAATAAATTATGTTTTTTTTGATATTGATATTAAAATATTTTATTTTATTATTAGTTATAGGTTCATTTTTTTTATAAAGAATTAAGAAATAATATCAATTACTAGAAATCTATTCAATAATAACGTAAAGCTTGCATAAAATAATTGGTCAGAATGTAAGATGACAAAATGTATTAAATTTCATATAATATAATAATGTTTTGATAATTAGGTAGGTATATACAAGTATTTAACATAGTTAATAAAGACAATAGAAAAACAGTTTTTACATCAGGAAAAAAAATAAATTGTCTTCAAAAAATAAACCACAGCACGTTATAGAACTGAATGAAATAATTTAAAGCATCAAAAATCCAATAATAAATTAAGAGGATAATTGATGATATTTGTAAGAAAACAGCAAAAAAAAATATTCATAAAGAGCTTTCTAATCATGGTATTAAGACTGTGACATACTGATTTATTTATTTATTCATAATTACTATGAATTTATGGATGTTTTTATAAATGATGAAATTATGAACATGTACTAATATTTTAGTTAACCAACTTTTTATTAGTTACGAGACTAATAAATTTATATATTTTTTTTTTAATCAGGATAGAATTAATAAAAAAAAAGGTTCTTGGGATTGAACTTGGATGTTATTAAAAAATGTACTAGTGCGTATAATTAGAAAGAGTTTTGACCACATCGATTTGTAAATATTTGTTGACAGGCTTTTTTTTATCATTTATGTAATATCATTTGAAATATGACAGTCAATCAATAATTATAAATGATCACTTTTTAATTTTTATTAATTACAGTTCTTTGAGTAGGTATAAAACATAAATTATGAGTTTATTCACCAAGCTAGTTTCGAATCTTCCATGGAAGTATTAATATTGGAGTTAATAGGCGTGAGGAATTAGATACGTTACATATATCTTTAACTGTCATTTAAGCGGCATTTAAAACATTGCATACTATTGTCTTAAAATTAAATTTTATAGGTTTATTATAAACATTGTAGAGTAAATATTTTTTTTGTTTATTTTTTATTATAATTTAAGGTTTATATTTAAGCTATACATTTAATACGTTGTAGTTAATAAAATTTAAGGGCGCCGATTTATAATATATATTTTTATAACCTACCTGAACCCCTAATAACATAGTTATCTTCTTTATAGTAATCATTCAATTAGTTATTAAACTATAGTCTTAAGTATATGTATATATTTTTTGGCTTCAATAAAAATTACGGATATGATAAAGTAATGAAAACCATACAATATAATATGCATTAAACAATAGGCATCAATTATTTCTATAGAATATATAACAAATTGTTAAGGGTATGCATTGAAAATAAAAATTTAGTAGGCACTTTAAATAAATAATGTCAATACTATATCGTTTCATTAACTGAGAAAATATATACATTTTTGAGGGAAATGTAAAATAAAACAAAATATCATCATTATATTATAAATTTTGAAATTAATTAATCTAATGCCTCTTCGATTTAGTTATTAAATATTTTATTTGAAAAACACGAGTCCCTTGATGGAGCGTTTTATTTTGAACGACTTCAATCAGGTGTTGACACAAATATTAATACTGTTATAACTTATAAAGTTATAAGTATCACATATACAAATTTCATATTCCACATCTGAGAGTTGGCGTGAGAAGTAAATAAGTATTAAGTTGTAGAAGGACAATTAAAAATAGATAAATTATCCATACTTATATCGATCATGGGCGGATCTTACATTTTAATATAATTAATATGATGGGAAAATAAAAGTTTACAACCATAAAGCACCTAATGATTTTTTAACTAAAGAATCACGAAGTGGTGAAGTATCAAAATATGTTAATTATAAATAAAACTTAACTAAAAGAGAAAAGAAAAAAATACTGACATATTACATTGAATGGCGTATAATTGAAATTGCACTACATTTTAAAACTATAGTGATGTCAGTGTATTCGACATCATTTAATGATTTTATAGCTCTACAAATATTAATACCATCAAGAAATTATAAAGTATTGAAGTTATGAATTGTACAAAATAAATCAGTAATTAATAAATTATTATAAAAATATACACCGGAAATAACATCTAGAGCTTCGGAAATATTGTTATACAAAAATTATAAATTGTTAAACAGTGAATTTCAATTCAAATCATACTTTTTTTCTGACCTAAATAAAAAAATAATTAATTGGAGAAATAACTAGTTGAAAAACTTTAATGTACTGAATGAAATTTAACGTTTTAAATTTAAACATGGCGAACAAAGAAAATAATTATTAACTAATGCGTTTAATAATGTATTATTTTTCGTATCCGTAGAAATTATTATTTTGTAATTAATATTCTAATCCGTATTGTATTTTTAATATAATTTTTAGGTACTTGGCTGTTTTGCAGCCAATGCGTTTATATCAGATGGA
Source organism: Rhopalosiphum maidis (assembly GCF_003676215.2). Classification (NCBI taxonomy): domain Eukaryota; kingdom Metazoa; phylum Arthropoda; class Insecta; order Hemiptera; family Aphididae; genus Rhopalosiphum; species Rhopalosiphum maidis. Next base: position 45,543,298 of record NC_040878.1, read on the forward strand.
TCGCAGGGGAAAGTTAATGATTGCAGTGGCTTGGATTGCATCAGTTATCTGTAGCTTACCACAGGTAATTGTCGTTTAATAATTAGGTTATCGATAACGCACACGTTTGTTCATATAATTAGCGTGTACTTCCAATTTCCATGTATTTGTAAATATGGTATAATTTATTACATTATTTGATTTGTGATTTAAATAGTATTAAACAAAACGTTTACTTAACGATCATTAGTAAAAACTAGTATAAATGTAAATGGACTGGGGGTTGAGAATGTTTTATTTTATTATATATATATATATGAGTTAAATTCACATAATATTATCAATGATAAAATAATTGTCTACATTTATCAGATAATCTCCCCATTGAACTATGAACAAACGTTGAACATTTAACTCATTAACCAGATCAAAATGTTTGCTTTATTTACACCGTAGACTTACATATTTCACGTGGAACGACACCCTAATGCCACATGGTACGAACAGTGCGTCACTTATAACGCTTTTTCGTCCAAATTGCACGAGCTGGCTTACTTATATTTCGGCATGTTCATGATGTACTGGTTGCCTCTAATCGTTATACTATTCTGCTACGCTTCCATCATCATTGAAATATATAGAAGGTCCAGGGAATCGATTTGCGGTCAAGGTAAGTTATAGGAATAATTATAAGACACTAGTATTGGGAGAGGTAGTTACTAGTTTTACAATAAAGGTGGATACAAATGGGTCATAATTAAAAAAACAACATTTTTACAGTTTTTATTGTGTGCCACTTTTTTCAAGTTTATTTTATACATGGCATTTGAACACAAATAAGATTTACTCGAGCGTGTTTTTTGAAAACATCTTTGGTTTCAAAATAATTTAAAAATGCGAATAATTAATTCTAAACAAATATTGAACATTTTAAAAATCATTAAATTTCTTATCCCTTTGTGTTTGTTAAATTAAAAGACATTCTTCTCAGTGGCCCATTCAGCTCCAATAGTGTGTTTACATTATTTTTTTTTTCAAAACTTGTTATTTATAAGGTTTCCAACATTTGAGTGAAATATAATTTTTTTAGTATTACTAAGGAATTAAACATCTTATTGTATTATTATGATTTATGATCATTTATAGTATAAATTATTTGTTTTCTGGATATTTTTATTTCAGATAGTGAGATTGTAAAATATTAAATTGAAACTTTGTACTACAGTAAAGTGTTAAAAATCTTATAAAAATTTGTTTAGATAAATAAATGATAATATGTAAGGGTAATTTCTCTTAAACTATTTAAAATATTCTTTATAAATGCATAAGGGTAGGTTATAAATTTAACTATAGATTATGCAAGTACGGAATTTAAATGCAAGTTTTAGTTCATATCTTTGATAAAAAAATATAAAAAATAAGTACCTATTTTATTTCACAATAAAACCAAATTTATTATAAATTCTTAAATTCTTGCCTTAAGTTTTATTCTATATTAAAATTTGTATAAACTTACAACAAATATTGGAGGTACTTTACATATATTTGATTGTTAAAGTTTTGTAGTTTGGGATAGTTAAAAAAAAAGGTTTCTAAATGAAGGAAATGCATATAATCATACAAATACAAGACAAATACAAAAACCAAATAAGATTCAGCCAGAATAGGTACATTTTATTCTAAAAATATGGACTACGTGTATATATATTTGTGTTGTATTATTTTTCCGGGTGAGATGGTTAAAATGGGAAAAAAGCAACATTATTCAGTTGAATTGAATCAATTAATATATAATTTTTAACATAATTTCATCGGATTAATTTATGTAATATATATTTCTATAATCAATGATAACATACTTAAGTATTTATATTTTTTAATATCATTAATTTTGTAGGTACAGATAATGTACGCCGTCTGGGATTTTTAGGACGCGCCAAAAGTAGAACATTAAAGATGACAATCATTATTGTAATAGTGTTTGTTGTTTGTTGGACTCCCTACTACATTATGGCTATTTGGTAAGTGTTTTTTTAAAAAATTAATTTGGAAATTATATTATTTTTTTTATTATTAAAATAATAACGGTGATATTGTTTTAAAAACCAATTCCCGTTAAACAGTTAGCGAATTTAATTTGGTTATTGAAAAATATATCAAAAAATTATTACGATTAACGTTTTTTATTTGTTTATTTGTTTTGAGTAAGTTCCAACGTTATGCATAATCAACTATCACTATTATCTGTCCAATAAAAATAATGTTATATTCGTGTATGGCAGTGGTTTTAAAACCATCGTTGATCGATACGAATTAATAGCCTTATGTATAAATTCAATTGAATACATTATTGCATACTCGCATTGTTTATACCTAATCATAATTTACATAGAATCGTCATGACTGTTTTATGATGAAAGAAAATTTAATTGATTGGATTATTTAGAATAATATACATTAATATTATAGAGAACAAAATATATACATTAAAATAAACACCATTTCACATTCTTATATTTTTAATTTAGTGATTGATGGTATATTATTTATGTCTACAATAAGTCTTAGTTAAAAAATTAGTACAACATTTGGTTGTATTCATTATCTAGGTAAGACACGCTTAGAATAATTTACGTTGAATGTTGACACAGAATAAAGTGTTTATGTTAACATAAAATTATATGTATATACTATATTGCATAAAAAATTGTATCAAGTTTGATAAAATTAACAAATCATCTCGAAAAGTAAACAAAAAAAAAATATCTGTATAATCTTAATATCAATTTAAGTTATACTTAAAATAAAAATCATTATTATTTTGTACTTAATCATATTTTTATGCCAATTCAATATAACATATGTTTGAAATAATTATCCATAGGATGAATAAAAAAATGATTAAAAAAGTCTTATTAGTTTTCCATTGAACATTTTTAATAATTAACTATTAATTTATATTTTGTTATAAATTATTATGTAATTATAATGAAATGATGATGTTGTTTCGTAAATTCATAAAAATTTGAAAATTATTTGATAATTAAAAATGTATAACACTTTTAATTTTTATAACTATAGTTTAAAAATGTGATGCATTCCTTATAGTTATAGCACTAAAAAAGTAATTTTTAGCACTCTAATATGCACTTAAGAATACCAAAATAATCCTAATAAATTGGAAAATATGCAAATTCAAATTTCAACAAGTTTTTTTTTTATTTTAACTTTTTTTTACAAATTAACTTTTAGATTTTTAAATTTTACAAGTTTTTTTTATAAAATATGGTTGTAAGACTTACATTATTTTTTTTATACAATTGAACAAAATTTTAAGGTGGCACATTCAAAATGTTGTCAAAAATAATTATCTCTATAGATAAGGACCATCCTATTGTAGGTATTTGGTAAATAGGTACTTTGCTCGACACAAACAATTTAAATATAATTGTTGTAAATAAATTAATAACAGAATGTAATGATTTTAAGTGAATTTATTTTATTTACTTTAATAATTATATTAAACAATGAGATGTTTTTTTATATTTTGAAATTTGAATGATCTATGGTTATTTGACAATAGAGTTTTTTATGCTAAGAATGACCGTTTAACTTCAACGGACGTCATAGGTGGTAAAAACTTAAAAATGCTAAGTCGTTACAATTTAAATTTTCAGTAAAACTATGTAAAATTCTGAATGTTTCTTCACCAGTTAGAACTTTTGATATTTTTATTAACATAAAGAGACCACGATTTTTTCCAGTACATGATTCAATTTATTTTGAATAGCTTTTCCATTTAAATAAATCACATATTGCTTCAGAGATTTTTGATATCTTTAACTATTTTAATCGAATCTGATAATGGTACAAGTTACTGTTAAAATTTTTCAATTGCCTGAGGTTAATTTGTCAAAGTTTAACTTAATATATTATAATATGTTATTGTCTAATCTAGGTTTTATGATGTAGTTTTAAGCATATTTAACACTAACCGTATGGTTTCTATTTAAAATAAAAATACAATATATTATTCCGAAATTTTAATAATAATAAATTATCACGTTAACTCAACTTTCCCTACGAGTAAGAATTGGCTTCGGAAGTAAGGTTAGGTTTGGCGCTTCCATTTTAAAAACAAGTAAACGGCTTGTCTAAAGTGCTTTTCTAAAGATATTTTTACACTTGAAAAAACTTTATGTATTGCGTGAAATTTACTTTTTACTTTTTCTGTAACCCTATGCAGTCCATGTACAACACATGTTACGTGAATTATTTTCGAATAAAGACACTTGTACTTATCCTGATTTTATAATGTAAGGCGCGGAATCAAATAAAAATAAAAATATTGGAGACCAGTTTTGCTATGATAAACTAACCGATCTATCAAAAAGTTTTCTGAATATAGTTGATTGGTTAGTTTTTTTTTTATTCTTCTGAATTGTGTAAAAAAATGTTGATTACATAATTTTCATCAAGAATTCTAACTATTGCATTTGCAATGTAACAACCTTCCACATCAGTAGTTTTATCGATACTGATTAAAATTTTTTTGTCTTAAACTGTTTTCCTAATTTTATCCACGGTCTCATTGTAAATATCGTCTTAATATCCTTTTCACATAAAGATTCACTAAGAATTTAATATGTTATATATATTTCTATGTTTTGAATTTTCTAATTTGTTTAAAAATATGTTAGCGGAAATAAGAGTCTCACACAAATCTTTGTTAAATTACGATTTTCTAATAATATTACTTGTCGCCGTTAATAACTGTTGTTGTTTCCGATTTAATTGATATTTATAACGAGTGAGGCCTTTGATTGATATGTTTGTCACTTTTTACATGTGATACGTTAAACTTTTGTCGGAATTAACTTTACTTTCACAAATTTTACAAAATAATACGTTTGTATCAAAAATATTGGAACCAAATTCATTAGAATAAGTAAGGAGCCGATTCATTAAACTTTGTTTTACTTTAGGCATTTTTTTAAATCTATATAAAAATACGAGAGTATAGTCTTATTGGTAACACACTAGTTCACGTTAAATCGCACATGCAACACATTTCAATTACGGAGGAAAACTAAAATCAAATCATCGTGTATGTTCACAATGCGATGATAGCGTTATGACCTACATTAATACAATGAATTCGATAATTGCGGTACGTCCGACATATTTTAAAAATAACCAAATTATTGGTAACGAACGGAATTGTCAGATGTGATCGACGATAATAACTGAATATTTTATTTTAAAATTTAAATGCATTTTTGTTTTTGTTCGCATAATCGTATTTGTATGATTTGATCCAAAATGCCTTATTTTAATACAATTTTGTTAAATCTCTTTTTATATATAAAAATACCTATAAATAGCACTTAAAATTCTTGGTTAGTAAAATATCACTAAAAACCGCAACTATGCGGAAATTGGCAAAATAAAATTTCGTATACATAGGAAACAAATTCGTATCCCACATTCTAAGATTTACCAAAAATAAATGCTTTTTATACAAACATTTTGTATAGCGGTTAAGTATTACTGATTGCTTATATTATAAAACTGTATCATTTATATCTGTGCGGATCTAATAAAATCTATTTTGTTATTAAAGTTTAAAAATATTATTTTCAATTATAATTAATATTAGGCGCTTTTATGGGAAGATACAGATATTAGTATTTGAATAACTGTTTTACGGTTTAATTATTGTTTATGTTATCATGTGTGTAGTCATTTTGCATACACAATGCGCCGTCTTACGCAGTGTGGTTTTATAGAATAATAAAATTAATTTGATATTAGATAGTAATGTATCTACTATAAGGTATTTATTCCATTTCTGGACAGGTCAAAATGAATGAAATTATATTCAGGGATCACGTCTGTCTATTTATATTGATTAAATTAAGTATGTAAGAGTACCCATGCAAACAAGCTTATTTTACAGTACACATTGTATTAATTTTATTAACAAAAAAAAAAGAAAACATAATATAAAATATAGATATCATGATTTTTTTTATTCAATTACTATTAATAGCACGATATTTTGTCATGTTGGTAATCAATAAAATTATTTATGAATCATTGAACTAAACACTTGATACCTAATATACGCGTATGGCGATATTTTATAGCTAACATAACATTATGAAAGTTGTATACAAGTATGAGTTATCAGTTTTTTTTCAAAAGCAATTAAATAACGATATGTATATTACTCCCAAATAATTTTTCTCCAAAAAAAAAATGTAATATATCCATATTACTTTTATTTAGTTTATTTCGCAATCACGAAACGAAAGAAAAACGTTACCTCTCAATACGAATTCAAAATATTTGCTTATATTTTACGAATATTATAAAAATAAATGTAAATCGAGCATCAAAATGTATTGGATATTTAAATATACATGTTGTGATAAAATTTAAGGTAAAGTATTTGTAAAACAAATTGATCGAGAAGACGAGAAAAAAATAATAAGTCTACATAATATAATCAATTTGATTATTTTATATTTTACCATTCTAAATGATACACTAAAAATACATACTATTTATTTCATAATAATTATTATGAAAAATACAGTTATTTATAAAAAATATCAATGTAGTATGCTTTTGTGACTAAAATAATGTTGGTAAAAGTAGTTTGTAGTTTTAATTGAGATTTATCTTTAATTTTATTAAATCAAAATTGTACATTATAAATATACCTATAAATAGCACATTTAAAAAACTAATTAACGTTTTAATTGTCAATCAATGTTTTGTTTTAGAAACATAATTAATAATTTAAATAGAACTAATTTAATTAATACATGAACATTTTTTGTTTAAATAAGTAGCTATTTAAATCAAAGAGGTTTGAAAGTGTTAAATAAATAATGATTATCATTAAAATTATTCAATGAACATAAAAAATAATTAGCACCAAAATATGTAATATGACGTATGAGAATTGCCGTCCTATAACGAACCGCAAATATAATTATTAATAATATTAAATTACTTTTGAAACTAAATTATTATAAGTTGTTCAAAATTATTTAATACGCAGTATTATATACTATTCTCTTACCTGTATCAATTATTGTTTTTAAGATAATATAAAATAATATTATTTTTATCATTTGTCAAATCTACTTACTGTTAGTAAGACTGTAAATAATTACGAATAATACAAAGTAATAATATAATATGTATTTATTTACTAGGTACCGATTAATATACAATTTATCAAAAATTAAATGAATGTGTTTATTTGTTTTATGATTTTAAGACACGGAATAAAAGTATTTAATTTGTCAATATAGTACGTTATGTAGATATCAATTTAAAAAAAATATCATTTTAATTTTTAACTATCTGTTTAAAGTTAGCTTATGTATAATACTATTTGAACTATAACGATTACTATTTCGTCTTTATTGTAGTTGAAAGAAATGATTTTTTTGAATATTTTCTTTCGTGATTTTAGATATAATATAATAATGATATATTTTAATACATATAATTTTTTAATTTTCCGTTATAGAAAAATTGGAATAAATAATTAATTCGATTTTATTTTTATCTGATGTTAGTGTATAATTAATCAAATCCCATCTTTATATTTGAATGTATACTGAGGTGAGTGAAGACCTATTATTTTATATAATATACGAAAATATGAATTTTGGGCGAATTCAAATGACAACACGCGTACTTATAAATGAAATAATATAAATAATATGGTATAGGAATGTTGATGTGGTTGAGGCACAAAAAAATTATGGATAAAAAATAATCCCAATTAAAAACTTTTCTTAACGGTGTTTGCTCGCTAGTAAATCTATTCAGTAAGTTCAACGAACACATGTATAAACGACGTGATGATCAAAAAGTACTTTTCGATATGTTTATAATACAATTTAGGTTTACACGTATGTTGTCAATTTTAAACATATAAACATTTTTTTTTAATTGTATAGCTATTGTAAGGTTTAAAGTTATAAATAGTTAAACGATTTATTTCTTTGAAAAGGTGACTGAAAATATTTTAAATATTTAAAACATACTTGTTTATTTTTCCTGACTTTTTTATCTGATATTTCAAAGAAAATATATATTTTCTAACATCTTGAAAAATTTAAAAATATTCAGACATTCGTTTGACAGTTGCGAGATGTCGAATGCAATTTTATATTGCAGTATAATATCTTATTCGAAACATTTTGGTTATCTGAAGATAAAGTTAATAACTTTACCATACAAACCATACATTTTTATTATTTTATATTATTACGATACTGTTGACATTTTTGAGAACGGTTAAATGCAAGTAAGTTTTTGCGTTTTTTTTTTAAATAATAAAATAACTCAACAACTTTCATGTAATGTCTTAGGGATTTTGAAACTTTATTTACAAAGTAGATAAGTTTTTTTTTCGAATTTTTCATAGTTACCTAGAATATTGCGTAACTTAGAAAAATAACAGTAAACATATAATTATAAATTCGTTCATAATACTTATTAGTATGTACAATGTACCTAGCTGTCCTAGTTATTTCATTACAAAATATATAGTTATATCACTGTTTTTAACATATTATCATTAATTATTTTTAGGCTTACTGAGTTTCATTCAGAATGATTTATCACATAAGGATATCTATAGCTTAATAATATATAATTATTTATAATATTTGCGAGTTAATATAACATAACTACTTTACATATCTTAGTCCCTATACAATCATTGGAAATTAAAGATGTACTCAACGAGTCTGACTAAATATTTGACTTGAAAACTATTTTTTAAATTCTTAAATACCTACTTTAAAATTTATTTTTAATCAGAATATTAAATTGGATAATAAAATACATTTAAAACGTTTAAAAGTAACATGAATTTAAGTAAATTACAATTTATTATATAAGTTTATTCGATATTTATGATTTTTCATACATATTTAATTTTGTTAATATTTTTTTTTTTATTTTAACTTCTAAAGTATGAATAATTTTTTTATATCTAAATCAGAATGTAATTTATAATTATATTAAAAATTATTTTAATAAAACATGCTTATTTTCAAATTTGTTTGTTGAATATGTATCTTTCATTTATCTATTATTGCGTCTTCTATTTAAGCATAATATTTTTGTTAAGATGTAATTCCTACATATTTAAATAATATTTGATTTTTCACGGGCATGATCTCTAGTGTCTATCTCTGATACGGTAAATCAGTGATATATAAATACCAAATGCAATATTTAAAAAGGATTTTAATATTACATTTTATAAATCACTTAGTTTTAGAGTTCAATTTAACATTTTTAAAAATAAAAAGTAAATATAATACATTATATTAATACATAATACCTTTGACTTGGTAGCAGTAAAGGGAGCAAACGAAGAAACAAGATTACTTTTGTATAAATATTTATGGTGGGTTGAAAGACTATTATTATGAATTTATTAAATTATTATTAAAAAAAAAAGTTAGGTGTTGGGGACGTCTTAATGATCCAGAACAAATGTAAAATGATAAATGATTAATATTCGATCTGTTTTTAAGCACACACTTATACCATACTATAAGATAAAAGCCGTAATAATGGTTCACGCCATTACACTAACTAACAAATTACCCTAAATTAAATTTATATTATTGTAAACTTAGTCTATTTCAAGAGTTGTAATTTCATAAAGCTCATATTTTAATGCCACGAGCTGTCACGTACTATAAACAGCGGTAAACGAGAGTATAATATATATTATAGCCCTATCGTTCGTGGATTAGAGCATTATATTATCTATAATCTGTTGGATTTAAATAAACAACAATGATAAATCATAATTTGAGGTTTTTTAGCTATGGCATGATTTTTTCTTGTGGGTACCTACCTACGCAGTGTTGCGTTACTGATATGGTCTGATGAAAATACAATTTAAATTAGCATGCGATCTCAAAATAATTATAATATGCTTACAATTTCCTTCAGTTGAATTGCATACAAATCACGGGTTCTGCGCGCCATTGAATAATTTCATTTCACTAGTATAGATGGGTTGGCCCACCGGGAAATATCGTTATGTTCTCGTGGGTATTAAGTACTAGGTCCGATTACGAGAGAAAAACCATATATATTTTTAACGTGATATCATATTATAATATTATTTTATTGCTTTCTTTGAGTTTCTATATGATACACCTGAAATTGTTTTTGGCGCCCTTAGCTATTTATTCAGTATATTTTGTTATGATAAAATTCAAACGAATAGCGAAAAGTGACAGCCATTATGTGATCTGTACAGATTACGGTGGAACCTCTATTTAAATGATTTTTTTAAAAAAAATTCATTAAATAGAGATTTGTTTAAAAGCTAATAATACTTTTTTAATTAAAAAAAACTCAGCTGTTAGTGTTCTAAATGTATATAAATAATAATTTGTACAATATTTATGTATAATAATGGTAGTAAATCAATAAAAATAAATCATTTAAATTATATTAGGTATATGTAAATTATAATTTTTTTATTCTTTGTTGTCGAAGAGCTTTCTGGTATTTTGTTGACAACTTTTGTTCCATTTTGATTATAAAAATGCTCGCACTTATTCCGAATGACGAGTGGATACTTTATATACATAATAAAATATAATAATACATTAGTTTTTAAATTATTTTTAGGGAAATAACAAAATTATTTCGTTAAATAGAAACGTTTGAATGAAAATGGTTCTATAAAATATTTCATTGTATAAAGAATTTCGTTAAAAAGAGGTTTCACTGTATATAATTTAATTGTTCAAAACTCACTTACCTGGCCTCGCACGTTGTGAATAAAAGTATAGAACATTGTTACTAAACTTGTATAGTGTATATTATTGGCTAATAAGTATATATAATAGAAACCGCTTATTAGGAACACGGATAGTTAATACAACCGCGTTATTGAAACAAAATGTCTAGGGAGTATCAATAGAGCAGTATGTTAAAACATCAAAAATCAATCGGATTATTGAAACAACACATCAGTTATTTAAAACAAGGAGGACCAAGGTACAACTATTAATATACTACAGTACTACATTATCTTATCTTTACTATTATCGTTTTAGTTTAGCTTTGGCGCGTGTACGTAAAGGCACGTATTTAGTTTTTCGTTTTAATAAAAATTTAATAAAATAATTTATTATGTCAATGTATAATTATTATATGCGATGAGATAAGTGAAATAAGAAGGAACTGAGCTACATACTTGCTCAGTTCGTCTATTACTGCAAAAGTGTCTCGTGATCTAGGTAATATTATACTATTAATAATGTGATATAATAGTACGAGACGACGTGTGCTCGGGTGATAATGTTTCTAATGCATTTGTCCACGAGCTGCTCGTGTTATATTCGTGGCATTACGAAGAATACATCGTAATAACATATTATTAATATTATTACTGTTATTGTTGTTCTTGTCGTTATCATATTATTTTAACGTCGCGCTGAATGGTTTTTACGATTTTCGTGCCCTTCCACCCGACGCGAAACGTCAACGTGGACCAATAACCCTGCTGGCTCTCGTCCATTTCCCCTATTCCTATCTTTGAATCGATCTTTGCTCCAAAGATATACGTGGTAGTTTACCTTTCGCGAGAGACTGTTTCATATTATAATAGTAATTTTGTTTGACGTATGATGTGACGTGACGTGCAGTAAGGGAAAGTACATGTTTTATGTGTGGTTTTTATACATTAATATGTATGTATGATGACTTTTTGTGTGTGTTTTTTTTTATAAAAATCATTTTAGTGTTTAAAACGAGGTATATTCATCATATTATTAGAGAAACAACATATTTAATATAACATAATATACGGATGTCGTTAAATTTGATGCGTACACTTTTTTACGGTGTTAAGTAAAAAAAAAAAATGTTTCTACATAGATACCGTGAATTAACTCGATTTGACCAGAGATTGTAAAACATCAAAAACAAGAGAAACGTTAATTTCATCAAACAGTGAATTTATTACGTTATTGATTTTTTTTTTATAGGTATATTAATTTTTCAACCAGTTGATTTAGTGTTTATGTTAAACGTCAATAAATAATATGTCAATATAATTGATTCATTCCAAACAAATTTTGAACCTAACAACCATAATATAATTTGTTATTAATGCATAGTATGTCAAATCGTTAATTAATTAAAAATCAGCATGTAAAATTATAAAATTACTTTGCGAATAGCCCGAAAATTCGAAAACTTAAAACTCAGGTTTTCTGAGACTTAATTGTTGCTAATAATATAGATGATTATAAATTATAATGCATATCAATTTGTAAAATATTTAAATATGGTCATATTATAATATATTAATGAATCTCCAATAAATTGAAAGATATTGATTTAGTTTTTGGTCTTTGAAATTAGATGAATAGTGAATAGGACTGAATCCACAATGAAATATAATGTATAGATTTTACCTATCTGTTTTTACTGTAGATATGTCTAAATAAAACGTTTCAAAAAAATTTAAAGTTATTCCATAGCAATTTAAAATTCCAAAGATTCATAGGTACATTTCATTTATAGTTATTTAAAGTTCAAATTTTGATCAAATCGGATATTTAAACGAAAATTAACGATATTTTCTAATATTTTAATTATTTTGTAGTTATTAAAAAACTTAATCGGTGAGACTTGAAACTTTTGGCCATTACATATTATATTATTTTCTATGATAAGAAGCGTTTAAAATATTTAAGCTAAGATTAGTCCATTTTATCTATACAGCGATCCTACTTACAGTAAGTCCGTTGATACTACGCTACACATTTGTTTTCATTTAATTTATAAACACAGCTATTACAGTCACTTACGTAATAACGAGATAGTTTAATATTTGATTTTGATACGGCTTTTATGGGTTATAAATACACATGGCGCGAAACTTTATAATCGTGGCTAAAGATACATATTATATATGTATGACATGATCATAATCATAAGGCTGTATTACAATTACATAATCTACAACCACGTTTAGAACTAATAATAACAAATAAAGAGACATCGTTAACCCTAATAGGTATGCCTGTAGGGTACACTAATAATTAGAGCATTCTAAAATGGTCTACGTAGATACTAATAATATGATCAAATAAATGTGATTGAGATACATCATTTAGAGAAGAACGTGTACGAAATTCGTATATATAAAAAAAAATATATAAATATATATATATATGTATACTCGTATATATATTAAAATAAAACCATCTCTAATCTAACGACACCGTTAATGATAAATAACTAATATGTAATATAATGTTAATATTATATTTATATTATGTATACTTTTTTTTCTTGTGGTATCGCTTCATGTGGGTAAACCGTTTGCACAATACGTACGCCCAATGTTTATGTATACTGAAATAATAATCATTAAAAAGGCACACTTAACCTCGATTTTACGTACTTAGCCTGTATTAGTTAATATAAATTATATAATAATAATAATTTCTTTACTGTAAAAATAAATTATAATTACAAAAAGTGTTTTGTATATATGTTAGGTGATAACAAAGCGGTGAAAAATAATTTTTAGATAAGTTAATATATAAAAATATAAACCTGTATACAAATTAGAAATATATAATAATTGTGATTAATAGTAAGTAACAAGTAAAATATTTCTTACAAAGACGCATACTATATCATTTTTAATATATACCATAAATCTATTAAAGATTTTTTATTTATATATTTTATTTTTTATTAAAAAGCGTGATTAAAATTTTATACGTTAATGTTTGTATATTAAATAATTTTTATAATAGTTTAAAATAACGGAAAATTATAGAGTGGAAAGGTACGCAGTAGTACCATCCGAATAAAGATTTATTGAAATAATCAATATTTTGTACTGAGTTACTGGCGGACCAATATTGACACAATATTGATAGTAAATTAAACATATATACTCTGTTTTGGTATGTTTCGTATAAAAGAGATTTAAAGTTTGATAGTTCATTGGGTTGATTTCAAACTGAACGTTTTGTATTATTCAATGACAATCTAACAAAGATTTCAGTATTGTATACAAACATTTAAATTTAATTTGCAAAAATCACTATTCTAATGTTTATATATTAAAATAATAGATGGTAGATCGAGAACGAAGAGCTCTATAAACATAACATCGAATGCTTAGAAATTTAATCATATTATTTTGGACTCTAATTATATATATATATAAATCTTTTATTTTTTATTAGAAAACGTAACACGGAAACTTCTTTTCTTTGGTATATTATTATTATTTATATGCTATGCAAGCTTAAACCATTCAATATTTATTTTTCCACGCACGTTTTGTTAACAAGATCATTCCATTAAGAATGACAGCTATTTCCTGTCTTACATTTGGAATAATACTCGATTTTCATTCTTAACAAGAGATAATAATAGCGACCACCAGATTCAATAATGTCGTTCGACGTCCTTTATCACATAAGTGTACAATTTTTGAAAGGTACAGATGACAAACTCCGATGTGGTTATTTCGCAGTTGTCTAATGTTGTTGTTTTCAAGGATTTTTTTATGAGTACATGAAAATAGGTACCTCTATAATAACATTAATAAATATAGTTTACACTTTTGACAACAATCGCATGTACAATAAATTGCTACCCCGTGGAGAGTGATGATGTTGGTAAGTAGGATAATGCCCAGTGGGGGTACCTTTTCTTGACTCAACCCTCTAATCAATTTGTTTTTGTTTTTATTTTTATTGACACGGCCTTGTTAACGAAGTATTTTTTACTGTTACAACATTCACCTCGTTTATAATATAAAAATTTACTTTAAAACAAAAGTTTGCGTTCCAAGAGTTGACTTTAATCTAAATTTAAACGATGAATCAATGTTGCTAATTAAACATTTATTAAACTGAAAATCAATTATAATGTAAATACCATCCTTAATAAAAATACCAACAATGGCAATTAAAATCATGTAAATAAACGAATATCAACTAATAATTGTTTATTTTAATATTGATGTTAAGCTAATATAAAACATTGCAAACTGGTCATAAATAACTTAAAAAAATTCTACGCTATGGAACTTTGCTCATTAAATATTTAGTTATTCTTTTAGTTCAAAATGATTTGGTTATGCTAAAATATTTTTTATACGAATTAAAATAACTTATCATAGTCATAACAATTTGGACGAAAAAATAACTTTAAACATTATGTTTACATTACATATCAACTATCTAAATACTAGTGGCTATTTTCATCAATTATATTACAAATTACAATTAGAAATTAGAAATTTATTGTAATAAAATATGATATTTAAAATAAATTATTTTTTAAAGACTTGATACTATAATTTGTTAAATATTACTGCACTATAAACGTGTCTACATACAAATAAGAATGCCATTTAAATTGATAATTATTTCAAAACAAATTATTTACACATTTAATTATTAAAAATTACACATAGTCACACGATGTTCATAAATGTTTAAATATTATAGTATATCAATATAATAGATGAATTCCAATTTACTGATTACTGGTGCTGTGCATTTAATTGCATATATCGATTATTATTGATGCTCTGAATTCAAAATATATCAGGTAGAGATTTGATTCAAACCATTTTAATTATCTACGTGGATTTTTTTTTCTTCGTAAAACAATATATAAGTATATATATATTTTTTTAAAATGATGAATTTTAAATATTAGATCAAAAAATAATATTTGTGATATTCTGATATTTTAATGTGTAAGGTATCAAATTTAAACATGTTTTATAAATATTTTACTTAAATTCGTTATCATTTTTTTAATGCAGTTAATTAATTATGTTTTTTAGATGTATATAGGTATTTTGTTGAATTGAATTTTTTAAATCAAATCATATTATTTAGTGATATTTAATCAAGCAATAAATATAATTTTGAATTAATTTTTTTTTTTTTTTTACTACTACTAAGATTTACAATATTATAAATTTATCTTACAAAATAATAATTATTTTTGTTACTGAAGTGTAAATCTAGTATTATGTTTGAATAGTGTTGCAAATGTTAACTTGATTGAATAAGGAAATGATTTTCTTAGATTTATTCGTTTGTGTGTTCAAAGATTTGGTTAAGCTGTTTGGAATTTTTAGATTAGATTTGACTTTTGTATTAAGTTTTTCTTGGAATTTTGAGTGTATATTTTATTATATTTTTTGAGTGCATAAGTGAAAAATGCATATATATGTCATAGCTTTTTAGTGAATTCAATTCACAGTTTTAGTGGTAAACTTAAAATATAAAAAAAAAATATATAAAAACGATAAAGTTAATACTATAGTTATATGTAGTTTAACATCGAATCGTGATCAATATATTATAGTACTTATCTAAATAATGGTACCTGTAATAGTATTAGGAATAGAAATTTCAAAAATCTCAAAAAAAAAAAATGTTTATCTATAGCACATACGACATGCTATTTATTTTAAATTTGATTTCGCCAAGATCAAGTGATGTGTGCAATAAATAACATCAAAAACATTGTGTTTTTATAATAAATGTTGCTTTACACACTGTACAGTAACTTGTACATAGTTATAGGAGCTTTATGTACTTATACTATACATCGTTTATTTAATCATTGGCTTGTATGTTTATAAATGTTTATCAAATCGGTACGGTATAGCTCTGATGAAGTATGGACAATAGTATTTGACATAAGTATTTGTCATTTGATGACGTTTGGAGAATGTAGTTTACACACTGCAATCTAGCAATACAATACAAAAAGAGAATTGAAAATAAAAAATGTAAGAGGAAGTCAAACTCAAATTCAGTGATAAATATTAATAATAATAGTCGTTGAGTACGAAAACGAATTGTGATTATAAATTTATAATTCATCAGTTACTTTGTATAGTTATTTAATTTGACAATTTAATTGTTATTATAAACACCTGCAGTAATATTATACAAAGATTCTTTCAAATTTAAACACGAATTTTCTAGAAGAGTATTATATTTTTATAACATAATTTAAAAATCATAAAAAACAATTTTTTTAACCAGAATAAGTATGAAATTGCGTATAATCCATGTTTTAATTATAACTTATAACTAATTAAATATTCATTCAAAAATCGATTTTTACTTTGAAATTCTCAGTGAGATACATTGCTATATATTCACAAATTAATACTTTTTCTGAAAAATGAGTATTTACCTTCAAAAGAATTACCTTGTATTATATATTGTGTTTAATAAGGCAAAAAAAAAAAAATAAATAATGAATGTTTTTACGAATTCCACATATTTTTTTAGATTAATTCAATATTTTTAAATATTAAATAATATGATATATTATCTTGGAAAATTATTTCAAAGATGTTCAGAAAATAAAATGTTGTATTGTGATTAACACTTCAGTTCTAACTAAGTCAATATACTCTACAGAAAAGAAAACAGTACATACTTAATTGTTTTTTCTTCATCTGTATTCATAATATAGCTTTGCTGAGTCTTGTAAGCCAAGATTGTGCTTGGCATTCTTAAAATTCAAAAATCCTGTCTAACTTCAACTATTTTTTTTTTTTTTGATTTTATAACTTAAAATTATTTAACTATTTTTATATGATAAACAAAATTCTACTTATGGATACTTTATTGATATTAAAATTTTTTTTTTATTTATGTAAGTGTAATATTAAATAATTTTATTGACTTCCTTTTAAATTCCTTTGTATTATTATAAAAATAAGATTAACCTTTATTTATTTATAACGGAGATTTACTTTAGAAGCGAATATTAGAAAAATATAAAAATATAAAATAATTTAATATAAAAATAAATTATTTTTTATGATTATATTTTAAAAATAAAACTCTTGATCAAATCTTATTTAAATTTCTTCTTTGATGTCAGTACAATATATATAATATACCTACTGTTATCTTTGAATACCTATCCCAAACATATTGACATACTTACAATTTTACAGGAAATTTTTATTATATCACTTATATTGAAAATTGAAGATTCGTTATCAATCTACTAACAAAAACCGTTTACATATTGTTATAATTATATGAAATTTCACTAAAAATACCAGTGTTAATTGTTTTAAATTTATCGTTCTAATTATCAAATAATTATAACTAATTATACAGCATATTATATTTATAAATGAAAAATAAGTTTAAGTATATTTTTAGGCCAGTATAATGTGTAACAATTTGAATTTGAACTGTTTAATGACTATATTGAATTATTGTGTTATACCGAATTAAAAATGCATTTTGAAAATTTGAGAACGAGCATAGGATTTTTATTAAAGATCCATCATCAGTTGGTAAAAACAGATTTTAAACTCAAAAGCAAATGTTATTGTATTATTAATTAATGTGTGCCTTTTTTTTTTTTACAATTATCTACAATAAATTATTATTAATTTTTATGTTTTTAATAATTGGTCGCATGGCGGTTTTTGTTGCACAGGTACTGGACAGACCACAAGTCCGCACAGATGGTCGATCAGAAGGTACAGCACGCGCTCTTCATGTTTGCGTGTACCAATTCGTGTATGAACCCGATCGTATACGGAGCGTTCAATATACGTACCAGGAGGACGCTGGTGACCCAGGTGAGACCCAGTGCCAGTTTGGCGTCCACCGCATGCACCACTGAAATACGACTGCCTGCGCTTTCCATATCGGTTCGCCGGGTCGAATGACAATAATAATAATAATAATAATAATAATAATTAATAAGTAATGACTATTAACATTCCCTTGGCAGTCCATTTAACTGTCGATCATTGTTCACATAATATTACAGTAATGTACAAAGACGCTCATAAAAAAATATAACACACACACACACACACCTTACAGCTATCCGTACTATCGGTATCACGTCTTTATACTTGTACGAGTTTTCGCATGCATTATTGTTAAAAATTAAAATTAATATTACGTGTTCTCCTTTTACCATTTGTGGTGCATATTCGTAATGACCCAGCGTGCCATAGTATGATATAAGTAATAGTCAATAAACCAATGATTTAGTATATCCTATATAGTTAAGTAACGGAAAGGTGTATAAATATTAAATACGCACTACAACAAACAGTATACTAAGATTGAAATTCTGTATTTTTATTTTTTTATTCTATTAAATTCGTGGTTAATTATAATATACTTTTATATACTCAATACGTACAAATTCAATATATTATTATAACATATACGCGATTTTCCGTTTTTTTTTACAATTGACTCGCACTCGTATCTATAGTATGATACACTTATAATACATATAATAATAGATGTGAAATGCATCTTTTTTAACGACAACTGTTTTAATAACGTTAGGAGGCATCAAGCAACATTAAACATTAACAAATATTTCACTGAAATTCTTCGATAAAACTAAATTATGAGGAATAATATCTTAAAAAAATGTATGTTCGTATAATATCATTATTTTTGGAATTTTTGAACCGATTACTTTAAATTTTTTTCGGGATAATAATACGATACAGTGCGGTACTGGATCTCTCTCTTTCTCTACTATCAACCAATATCTTTATAGGTCTATATTATAGTATAAACATTATCGTAATATTTATTAATAATAATATTGGCAGTAGAACATTTTTTTATTC
This sequence comes from Rhopalosiphum maidis, assembly GCF_003676215.2. Classification (NCBI taxonomy): domain Eukaryota; kingdom Metazoa; phylum Arthropoda; class Insecta; order Hemiptera; family Aphididae; genus Rhopalosiphum; species Rhopalosiphum maidis. Next base: position 45,562,994 of record NC_040878.1, read on the forward strand.
ATTGTGTCAATATAAATATATTTATAAGTTCATATTTTTCGTATTTTTTTTTTTTTTTTAGTTCAATCTTTTAGATTTAACAAAAATTAAATTAATTTTATTTACGATATCTTTTCTTTTAAATTAAATCAACGAAATTGCTAAAATATTTTAAATCTAAAAATATGTTTAGGTGTATTATAATTCATATAATTCATATTTGTTTTAGGTATGCATAATTCAATACGATCTTTTAAAGCTTTTTTTTATTAAAAGTTACCTTTGTTAAAAAAGTTTACGTATGAATTAAAATAATTAGTGTTTAAATAGTTATTGGCACCTTCACAATTAGATAATTTTAAGAAACAACTAATAAAATATGCTATATGCTATTCAAGCTATGATCATAAATCGATTTTCTTATTGAAAATATATAACTAATCAATCAAATTGACTATAAATAACTTAACATATTACAGTTCAGCCTTATTTAATTAACATAGTATAGTATGTGTTGTTTCGTTCTGTTAACCATTAAAAAAAATTTATATCAAAATATTATACATATTTGAACTAACGATTGAATAACATTTAAATTACGATAATATAATACTATATCTTATATTTATTTATAAATTGCAAATACCTTTGTGTTTATCTATTGACTAACTTAATTGTTTATTTATTTACTCAAAATATTACTTTTTAAAAATTATACTTTGAACAATAAGAAAGAAATCGTTAGTTCAACTTTTTTTTAAACCATATTTTATAGTAATATTTTGCTGTTATTATATATTGCACTAGGCCACAATTTCTAAAACTTCTACTGAAACCAGATTGTTGGACTTTTGAAGCCCGCCAGATGGACGGTGATGATGTATATACATAAATATACATTAAATTTTAATTTTAAATTTTAACCACATTTTAATAAAATATCTAGTTGTAAAACGATTTCGATCATAATTATTATTTATTAATTATTTTAATTGAAACACATGTAATACCAGTAACATGCGCAAAAATAAATGATTTTTTAATTATGTTATATCCCATATTTACGATAGGTACTTATGTATAAACAAGTGAACTATTTACATGTATGAGTTAAAATAAAACTCGATATTTGCGAACTTTTTCGGCAATAGTTACCCATACACATATATTATATGTATAGATATTTAAATTTTATAACTGATACTAGTCATCTAGATAAATATTATATGTGTACTTATAACATATTTCATGTATCACACACATCTAAAACTTATCTACCACAGTTGAAAATTAATAAAAAAACAAAGAAAACTAAATATTTCTCCAATATTTTTATTTTATACAATCGTACTAGCCACAATGAGAGGATGATTTAATTTTTGTAACCACTTTTTAATACCATTCGTAATAATCGTAATTTATTATTGAATTAATTAAATTATTATCAGAACTAATGATAAAACGCCTAAGGGCATATTGAAATGTAACGATCATACTTCTTAGAAATGGCTTTTTAGATTAAAAATAGCAATAAACTATAATTTGGATGGTGAGAGCACGCTGGTAGAATTGCTTTAAAGACAATCAAAAAGTAAAAAAATAACAATACACTTTTTATTGAAAGTTCAGCTCATAGCACATTAGATTGATTTGCTTCATGCCATAATTTTTCAGCTTATTTTTTAGTACATTTTGATAGATACACTAATTTAAAATCAAAACTGATACATTTTTAGTTGTGGTAATTTTGTTCTAGATGTGTAATAATAATATATATTTTTAAATCAGTCAGCACAGTGGTGTTTGGGGATATCCTAATGATTTAATGTTATTAAACTAAGTAGATAGCATAATATAACTATTTCAATCCAATATCTTTCTATTCATTTCTATTAATTTATCGCGTTTCCCCTTATTATCGTAAATTACTGTGCGCGGTCCTTCCAATAACATGTGAATAATTATTATAAAAGTATTTTTGTTGCTATACTGACCAATGATGATGGCAAATAGGACAGAAATAGTTTTGTAGTTTAGCGCTTGCTTCTATGATCTAATGTAATTTATTTAATTTGATTGCATTGGCTTGATAGATATTAATGCATTTTATTATTATTATTATTATTAAATTTTAAATAGAACATTGCATGTTTTTATTCTTAACTGTACAGATAATATTAATAATGTAAGTTAATTTTTCAAAACATATGATTTTTAATAAAAATATTATTTATTTATAATTTGTGTTAACGTTAACTAATTAAATATAATGAACATAATAGTATATTACATATAGATTGAACATAATTTGTGTTTATATAAGAGTTAAGTTGTAAGTTTTATAATTATTAGTGTTTCTATTGTGAATACACAATACAGATAAATTTATCACTAATTATTAGAATATGATTAATATTTATTAAATTTGCAATTATTATAATTAATATAAATGGCTTATTTTATTTAAATCAATGTCATTTAAATATGAAATATTTACAATTTATCCTAAATGCTTGGAATCGAAAGAATTCTAATCATTGTTAATTTTTGGTGTTTGGTAAATTTAAGATTATCCAAAAACCCAGCGTGTTCTTAGAATAATTACAAGTTCTTGATCTATGTTTAAAATTAACTTGATATTGTGTTAAACGGAAAACTTTACAAAAATATATTTTATTGGTCTTAGTGGTTTCAACTTTTAAAGTGTAATATTATATCATAATAACTTGACCTATTTTTTTCTTTTTCTTAATATTATATATTAAATATAATTTAAAATATTAAATGTTTATATATATATATATTGGCATCAAAACCTTAAACTTAAACAAAACACCATCTGCATATTATAATGTACCATAATATTATAAATCATAACTCATATTAAGCTAGTTTGCTTTAATGCTTTGTTTTATATTATTAGCCGTGTAGGTATCTACTTATAGTTTTATCGTTTTAATACTATCGAAAATGTTTATATTTTAATATTTTAAATTTATGTTTAAAACAACGATGTGAATTGAAGTTTGAAATGTGCTTAGTACAAAATGTGAATTATATTGTAGTGAAGTTTTACATTCTATGGAATATTATATCATTGTTAATTTGACAATTAGTTAGCTTATTAAAATTCTGATTGTTGATATTTTTTACTATTTTCAAATAATTTGATCTCTTATACTATTTAATGAGTGTACTTTGATGATAATATATTTTTTTAAATTAAAATCATCCTATTTTTCTGTAAAAATAAGCAGATGATTTCTATGTTTTTAAATATTTAATTGTATAAATAAAAATCGGATAATGGATCGAGTTGTTTCTAAATGATTACAATTTAAATAAATTTACTCAGAAATAATGTAGGTTATGATCTTTTAAAAACTATAGTAATTATTATCAATATATTAGTAATTTATAATTGGTTTAATTTGTCTGAGTATAAGTATACTTTGTAAATAAAATGTAATGAAAAACTACAGACAATATTGTTTTAAATTAAAATTTTAATGAATCAATATTTTTAAAAAATCAGCTGTTTAATAATTTGTAGTAAAGAAAGTTAATTCTCTTTCAAAAATAGTAATTATATCCCCACCACAGAACAGCATGCTTATTGAATAGAACTGTAATTAGGACTCGAGGGGCCCAAAGTAAATATAAAGTGCGGGAGTTAAAGTTATAGATTAATACTGACACAATAATAGAAAAATAATAAAATTTATTAGTACAGTTTGTACAGAATTATAATTAAAATTTAGATAATTATTGTTTAATTATATAAAAATATAATAATAAATTATCCATTTATAAACACAACAAATACTTCACTTATAATCATAAAATAATTTGATTATGATAACGTATTATTGTTGTATTGTCAATGCTTGTTGAATTTTTCAATTATCGAATTTTAAGTTAAAATAATTATACAAGGTTTCCGGTAGACTTAAGTTGATGTTTTGATTTTGTAGCTTGCATTAATTTAAAATGTTGAATATTTTGATTAATATATTATATATAATTATTTTAAACAGTGACAATGTTAAATTAAATTATTGCAAACATTTACAAGATAATATATACGTATAGAAAATAACTTAAGAGTTAATATCAAATGATTTTTTTGTAAACAAAAGTCTGCAAGTCTATCTTATAAGTCATAATAAGTGGTTATGTTAGAAATTGATAACACATTACACCTTTTCTAAAAGCCGATGTATAAACTGCGAAAAAAAAATGTACATTTTAAAATTAGTGAAAAAACTGATTAGATACATTATACAAGCTGCGGCAATTTATTTTATGTATATAATATTTATTAAATATTGAATAACCACTTATATTTTAACTATATTTAAATTTAAAATTGTTTAGCACCATTAATTGTTTGCCGTTTTGGCTAAACATGTTTATAAGTTCCATATCAAATAAAATATTAATGATAACACATAGGTATATATGAAACATGTGTATTGTATATATCTATATATTTTATCATATCGGTATTTACATAGTTTCTATATATATATATCATGGATATAAAATAAATTACCACATTTTGTATAATGTATCTTATCGTTTTCGTTGCAGATTGTATAATGTTAATTATTTTTCCGGCAGTTTACATATTATCCACTTTTAGAAAAGGTGTAATTTTGGTACAGTTTACATACAGTATCTGATCAATCATCAACTATCATTAATAATTTAATACATAATTAAACTGAAAGTTTTCTAAAATTATTTTATATCAAGTTAAAACAACTCAAAATCAATAACTAAACTTAAATTAATCAATAAAAAACCATTTTTTTTTTGTGATAAATTAAAATACGGTTCATTTGATATTAAAGTTATACGATATCTAAAAATAAAAACAATAATATAAATATACTATATCAATAGTTTGTGTTTGAATATTTTAAAAATATGTTGTTTTTATGATTATTGTTTTAAAAAATAAAGACATTTGAAAACAATGATCATACATATCTATAAATAGTGAATATAGAACTAAAAATTCTTAAAAACGTAAAAAAACGAAATTATTTATTGAAGATGCTATTATAAATATTTGAGATTATATACAAAATCTATGGTTATTCATTTTTAAATAACCTACTTCACAAGCCTTCAACAAAGTTTGGCACGAAAGCTTACAATTCAAATTTAAAAAGTTTCTCCTATCTTCTTTATTTTTAATAATTAAATGATACTTACCTGATAGAAACTTTCAAAGTTGGTGTTCCACCAGGTGGCATAATATCCTCCATCCTCTTTAATATATATATGAAGCTGATCAAACTATCGTGGTTGTTTATGCTGACGACAAAATCATATAGTTCTATAAATGAGGATTCGTTAACTACCTCATCAAATCTACAAATTCATCTTGATCATCTGCCTGAGTGGTATGAAAAATGTCGAGTTGAAATAAGCCAAAGTAAATCGATATCATACAACGTTCACACTCAAACAGGAAATATACCCAAACATTACTCTAAATAACTTACCTAATTCTACATCCGAAACAGTTAGATACTTAACCTAAATAATCAGGGGCGGTGCTATACTAAGGCCAAGGTGGATAAGTGTCCACCAACAATTAATTTTTCCCCTCCATTGCCCCCTTATAATTTAATGTTAAAAATATATAAGTAAATAAAGAAATTGTATATCATTATTAATATATAAAATAGTAATAAATTACTCTAAAGAGTTTTTAGACTTCAATTATATTATTTTAAGTTTTACTGTTATATTTAATTGAATATGCTTTTTTTGCATAATTAGAAATAAATATACTTCATAGAGTTAATACTTACGTTACACTTTCTAAAATCTCATACATTAAATAATAAAAAGTTATGTATTGTTGCATACAAATAAAATAAAACTGAGGAAATTTTAAGTCTTACTATATTACATTTGTAATAATAATAAACTAGGTATATTTTTTGATTATTTATTTAGAAATATTACATATTATACCCAAAACATTTTTAGCAATATTTTCCTGAAAATATGGTATAAACAAATGAATGGGTGATCGAGTAGTTATATATAAATGCCCCACTAGAAAAAAATTTTGCCAAAAGCCTAACTTTAAATAATCATATACGGCTCAGACCCTTTTTAATTAGAAATAAATGCTCCTCCCTAAACACCAAACTACTAATCTATAAAGCTCTACTCATACCAATTTGGATGTATGGACTTTAACTATGAGGCGTAACAAAAAAGTCTAATACTAATAGAATTCGAACGTTTCAAAATTTATCACTCCAACGACTATCCAATGTTCCACCCTATATCTCTATATCTCTAATCTAACTTTTCTTAATGACTTCCATATGTGAAGAATAGAAGATGAAGCACATATCTTTTACACACGCTTCCATAAGCAACTCCAAACGTATCCTGACCCTCCCATAAATGTCTTTTCCATCTTACACTTTCAGGTAATCCTAATCGCAGATTAAAAAGGAAATGGTGCCGTGACCTTTTGCAAAACTTTAATATCTAACGCTTCTAAAAAAAAAAAAATTATAATTCATAAATAAAAAACTAATCAATTAGCCAAGAGTCACTAATGTGTGGCTGCTTAAATCATACCTTTCGTGTTATATATCACTCTCATAATATAAACTTATTGGGCTAATTTTGTACAGAATTTTTAATGTTTATGTTAAATAAAAAATAAAAAAACGATTTTATCAAAAATTAAATATTCCCGTCATAATTTTTTCCGTTTATTTTGAAGAGTACTAAACTTGTTACTTTTGATACTCTTAAATAGAAATATTAAATCCAATTTGTTATCGGAAATTGACCTTTAATATTGATGCGATTTTTTACTTCAGTGGTGTTAAACATTTAATACAATAAGAATATTTTTCTTATGACCTATAGGAGTAAAGCCGGTAAAAGGCGTGTCAATAATATGGAAAAAAATTGAGGTTGAGAGCATACGTAGTATACCTATAATACTGAAAAAAAATCTTGAGAGTGTACGGCGTATATGTAGTATACCCTATGGGAACACCTCTGTTTTACTTGTGTAAGAAATGTCATCAAACATAATAAAATTGTCACTGTAAGACGAAGACAATAGTCGCTCCGTACATAATCACTTCAGTAGCTTTTATTATTTCTTATATAATATATATTTAAATACACAAAAATATAGTTGTTTCAATTGAAATATATGTACCGTTGCGTATATAGTCTTCACTGCAACGTTTTAATATTCAGTATATTATACTGTATTGCACTACAGGTATTTATTATATTAAATGCACTATATTTTAATACTGAAACTCTAAATATTTATTAAATTATTTATATAATTATCAGAATACGTTAGTATATGTTGAAACAAACGTAAGTTTATAATCGCTTTATGTGACTCAATTATATTTCAATTTTTTCATAGTAATCCTTCGGTGACCAGAGACGACATTTTATACTTGTGCCTTTTAACTTAGTCATCCGACTTGAAAGCTTTTCGTCAAGCTTATGCCGGGTTGATGAACAATAACTAAACATTTAATGAATCAATAGTGAGCTAATACAGTAGTGTTCAAACATAATTTAGTAACCTGTAATTGATCCAATAAATTTTATTAAACCATAGAATTAATCAATTTTTTCATGGAACTTGGTATTTATATCTTGGGAAATTCATTTAAAAAATTATAACGGATATGTTATACTACTAGCATATAATTCCGACAATTATGCAATATCTTTGATTCGATAAAACGTGAAAGGGCAAAAAATATATATAATAATATATTCCTTTTTTTTAGAATCTAATAAAATGTATACGACTAAATTCAAATTGTCAATTCAAATGTGATAAGTATTAATTTTATGTTGATAGGTAAGTCGTGTTAAAACTACTCAAATATTATTTATATTGTTTTATAAACAAATTGTTAAGACTTAAAAGCTTTTAAACTTTAAAAATTGAGTTTAGTATAGACGTTTAGCTATGGTGCGTGAATAAAATGTACGAGAAACAGGTAATAATTTACTATCCTAAAAAGTAAAAATAAATAATATTTTTGATCTAAAGTAAGTGCATATATTGTATAACTTTATTTTATAATTATAATACATATTATAATGTTTCTTCATAATGTATTATATGTTAATCATAGATTTATTGGAAATTATAATTTAATTTAATTTTTCATGGTCACCTCTTGCCATGTTCAATAAAATTCAGTAAATAATATGCACTTCTAAACAAAATGCACTGCACATATTGCACATAAAATATGTGCTTAAAATAAATGTAAATAAATAAATTTAACTATTATAGAGGTATTGTATAACTTATTTTTTGTACTTAACATCATTTAGCATACTGCTAGACTTGAGCTTTTTACTTTCCTCAAAATTAATTTCTCAGTCTACTTAATGTACAGAAACTATGATTTACTCAAAGATAATAGATTTAGAGCTTAGTATAATACTGTAATTATAAAAAATTGCCATGACACTAAATAATGTACAATTTATTTTTAGTATTTTTTCTGAAAACATTACATTATTTATACTATTAATATTCAATTATTTATATTATTAACATTTAATTATTAAAATAATATATATTTTATATTTTATAATCTTATATCACTCAAAATGTTACGATATCTTTTTGTCAATCCCGTAAATCAATAAATATTGATAATATCTTAAAATAAAACAAATAGGTCGTTGCGTATAGTAAAATTTATAATAATAATTATAATTTATAACAAAATAATTATCATTGTTATTTATTGTTTAATTAACTAATTTCATCCAACTTTAAACTTAAAATGTCTATAAAAATAATTGCTTTAATATATATTTTTATATAAGTTACTTATAATAAATCTTGTATTGAATTGCCAAAACTTAAATATAAAAAGAAAAGTTTTCATGAATTTATATCTATAAAATAATTTGTCATTTTTGCGATTTTGGAAAATTTCAACGTATAATCCCTATAAATAGTTCAAAAAAGGTTAAAACATTCTAAAAATCTTTTCATATAATAAAAATAATAATTTTCATATTTATTCAAAATTTTAAGTAGGTATCTACTGTTATTTGTTTTGAAATACCAACACAAAATCAAAAATTATTTCAGGACAAATAGTTATTTTAAGAGTGAATATAAATGTCACAAACATTTGAACTTGCAATACTCATAAAAATTTTTTTTTGATACACATATTGATTTAAAATCTTGTAAAGAACTTTGTATTAAATATATTTTCAAATCCTAGATTAAATTTTTTACCAGAAACCACCCTTATTTTAAAAATCAAAGCTTTTTAACTGTCTCAAAAGGTGGTAACAGACAGAAAAAAACACTCACATTATTGTAGAATCAATACGTCATTGCTCCGCTCAGAATCTAAAATCTATGAACAAAATTATGTGTCAATATTAACTTACTAATTTATAGATACTTACTTACTACTGATTTAGAAGTCAAAATTTTTATTTACTTTGTTTCTTTTCACACCGAGCAGTTGCCTATGTTTATTATTTTAGTCCATTTATGTACCGACCTAGGGCTTACATTAAGTCGAGATCGAGTATGAAGTGATTGCAAGTGATCGCGTCAGCGTTCGTGGAAGAAAAATAAATTAGACCAAAATCGTTATGTCAAGTGTAGGTCATAGATAAAAAAAAAAATCTTAATGGACGGGTCATCGGCCGATCTTATCACGAGAGAATTAACTGCGAAAATTATGTTAGGACACGACTTTATGTTATCTATACGATTGAAAAATAAAGCTGTATTATAAATAAAATAATATATGTGTTGTGACTCTGTGAAATTTCGAGCGTAGCACGGCTTATAATAACGAATATACAACACATTCCGAATAACGATCTTCTGATTTACGCGCTAAATATATTCTTAACGGTGGAGGTGTATATTATTATATCACTGACATTATAATGATTTTAAAACCACAATAAAATTATATTCAAACACATAGCATTATGCAAATGCCCCGAAGAGAGTAATCTTCTAGGTACTCGGAATAACGACGCATGCATATATTGTAATATGTATATGCACGGAATAGGTGAGTAAAATGACCCAAAACCACAATGTTCTAGTTCTGTCATTTCGTGTTTTCTAAAAAATGCCACACGCCTGCAAAAGACTAATACTATATTTATACTTGTACCTCAAATTACCATGGAATATATTATAATATAGTTTTTATAATATCACTATACCGTCGCGAACCATATATTATTATTACCATTGATTATTAATAAATAATAATAATATATCACTAGTCATTTACTAGGTAATGTTCGGGGTTATCGTGAATTTGTCTGTATTGAACAGTATCAAGTTATATTATTTATCTTATTATTATTATTATTTATTGCTTGTTATTGGTCGTTAATATTCCGAGTATACTTACCTCTGGCGCACTCGATCACCGATTGCTAATAATATGTAATAAATAATAATAATAATCACAATTCCCTACCACTATCCAATCAATTATTTCAACTTAAACTCCCCTTAAACATATCCGCTATAAAAAAAAATTATAATCATTAATACTTATCTATGTATATTTGTGTGATAATAATAATTATAATATTATTGGTAGGTACCGTGTGCATGTTCTCAAGACTACCAAAAGTCAAAACCTATTCATATAATAGTGTACACGATTCATTTAGTTTAAAATATAAATTCAATCCCGTATGATGGATAATACGAACTAAATATTACAGCTTAATTGGTCCATATATTACAACGCTATATGGATAACGTGTTCCGACTATGAACGGGTGAAGAGATGAAAATGTGAACGATAATACTTGTTATCTATTACCTAATTATTATTCTATGCATTTAATATCAAAGACCTAACCTAACATAGAATACATACAACTATAAAATAACGAATTATATATTATGTAAAGTTATTAAAATACGAATCTCTATAAATGATAATAATATATCTATTTTAGTGTTAAGAAAACCAGTAGACATGTATTCATGTAATTATGTCTGGTACGTATTTACCAAGAAATAATCATGTTTAAAGCTAAGTTTATTCACATAAAACCATTTGAATTAATTACCAAAATATTCTTATCGTTTTTTACCAACTCGATCTTTACAAGTAATAATTAATTTAAATTGATTTATCCAACTATATTAATGGATGTTGAAATGAATTTTGCACATTGATTTTAGCTACGTACCTATTAAATAATAATTATTAATTTTCTCGGAAACTACTAGATTGTACTGTGTATCTAATTAAAATGTTTGGCAAACGCTTGGAAGAATATTTTGTTTTCGGGAAATTACTTAAAAGTGTTGACATTGAAAAATAATTAGATGTATAAATATTTGAAAATGAATTGTGCATTCACATTTATCACTTATTTCGTTTGTAGATTGAATTATAATATATAAATGGAAATCATTATTACACTGGTAAATGCACAATTTTTAATTTTTAATTTATATTTGCATTGTCAAACATTAACAACTATTTGTGTATTTTGATTTTAAAATGCTTATAGTATGTTTACCGTCTGATGTTGATACAGGTTAAATACGAATAATCAGAATTTAAGATATATTGTACGTAGTAGTAACTTTGTTACTTATCAATATAATAAAGATAAACAAAAAGATATTCAAAATTCAATAAATTATTGCTACGAGCCATCTGGTATTTAATATACACAAATTAATTGATTTTAAACCTCCGAAAGTTCAATCGAAATAAATTTATAAATCACATGGTTGTACATTTTTTGACAGCTTGATGAAATTGTACACTTCAAGTACTTGCATTTTACTCCTGTAATTAAATGTGTATTATCACTAGGGTCCGGATTTGTATGCACTCAAAAAGATTAAAATAGTATGCATTTATGCAACAAAAAACCTTTAAATATGCACTTGATATGCTCTTATTTTTTTAATTATATGCAAAAATATGCTCTTACCCAAATTATATGCGTTTATAATTTTTTTTAATTTTTTCCATAGATATTAATACAACTAAATTAAACAAGCTTAATTTTTTTATTATAGACCTGAGACATAAATTAAAGAACAATAAATGTTTAAAAAATACATTTAATTAATAAAGTGGACACTCAAGTTAAAAATAAAAAAAAATAAATGTATTAAATTATTTTATACCATTCCTTTGGTAAATACCTATTTTTGAAAAAAAAATAAAAATACAACGAAGAAGATTTATAAAAAAAAAAAATTTAAACAAATAATAATATATTGATTACTAGGTATGAATTGATATTTTACTTTTTATAAAAAGAGTTGACAATAATATATTCTTCCATGTGTTCAGGTGTCATATTTATCCTTCTATCACTTAATATATGTTTATATAGACTGAATGATCTTTCCACATCTACTGATGTCAACGGTGCATATTTCATATTGGACACAGAGGAAGGATTGAAATTTTCTGGAAGCTGTATTTCATTGTTTCCTGATATAATTTGGCCAATTTTTTCTAGTAATTGAAATCCTTTATTTTTTTGATACAACTGAGTTATTTTATTTTTTATTATAGAACCTTTGTCACCTTGTATATTTGATAGTTCGGAAATTATATTTTTTGTAATCTCTAACGATTGTAGTAAAGTCAATTTAGTATCTTCTAAATTTGTTATTGCCCGAATAAGTCCAGAAAAGTTAATTTTTATAAATGTTAAATCATTTTTCACTGTAGGTAAATTGAACATTTTTTTGAGATCCTCATTAAAAATGTTGCCAGATTTGGGTTTTGCGTCCAATACAAATAATTGTTTTTTATTATCATTTGCTCTACGTTTTAAAGCACTATTATGTAAAGCGGTATCAACGTGTTGTTGTATTTGAAATTTTTTTGTGCAAACGATTTTTTTGTCACACAGTTGACAAAACACTACAGAACCATCCGTAGTAAAAATTGTGTGGTCTGTTTTATTATACAATGCGATCCATTGTTTTATTAAAGTTTCAATATTATTACGACTTTTCGGCATTTTAAAATTTATAAGTGCACGAAAAACTTGAAAAATTATTAACAAATTCGTATGTATACGGAATGCAAAATTATATTTATAGGCGATTGCCGTCTTGCCGACTACTGATTAAAATACCGACTAAATGCACGACAACACGAGGCGGCGTGTTTACATAATATAAGACTAAAAATATGATTATTTAAAGGGAATTTAAATATAACTGGTCTTCATTGTTGTCGATAACGACGTTGCGATAAACGAGATATAATTTTAACACAAAATATCCAAAAATATAAGAAACAAGAAATAATTTATTTCTAAATAATACCTCATGAAAACATAAATCCAGTTCCATGGTGAAATAGAAATAAAATAATTGGTTTAATGAACTATTATATTATACAAAATATGCTTGATTATGCAAAATTCTTTAAATATGCTTTTATACCTAAAATATGCATTTATATGCAAAATAAACTTTTTTCTGTGCATTCTCTGCTACACAAATCGTTCACATTTCTTACTTTCGTTGAACTGCATACACTCGTTATAAATATGTAAATGCATAAAAATCCGGACCCTAATTATCACACATTTGATGTGAATGGTACATTGTTGTAAAATAATAATTTAAGCGTATGGTTAAACGATTTTATTATTATATAAAATACCTAGTATATAGTCAATAGTCGTCCAAGTCAATTTATAAAATATAATACTATGCTAGTATGCCACATAAACTACTTTAGATTAGATTTTTTTATAGTGTATAAATTATACGTATTTGTATAAATAAAGTATTAGATGTTTGTTTCATTAAAATAAAAATAAAATTACTAAAAATTATAATGATAAAATATAAAACAGAAATTATTGTTTTCATATTTTCATTCAAATTTAATTTGATATATTATATGTATAAACGCATAGTTTCAACTGATCAACAGTGCGCTCGATTTTAATATAAGCTGTTGATATATATTGTATAACTGAAAAAAAAAAAGATAAATCAATTGGTTAAAAAATGAACACAATATCTATGTCACTTATTATTACATGCAGTATAAACAACCGCTTTAACAATCAAGTTAACAGTTATTAGCCATGTACGTAAAACATCGCGTTTCCAGCCTAATGAATTTACAGGTGCATAGAAGCAATAGTTTTAAATTATTGTAAATATGTGTCATAAAATACTTTTTCTTAACCGAGCTCAAGTTAAATATTTCTAAAAAGAAAAGCAATTGGGATTCTTTTATAACTGATTGGTTGTAACACGTATAACATTTTTGAATAAACAATTATAATTGTTTTCCAGCTTTTTAGAAAAAAAAATGTTCCCTTCAAAATGTCGTTTTCAAAGTATGTCTCAAAAAACTGTGACCTCAAGCTTATAATGTTATGATTCAATTTTATTAACGTTGGTCATCTGATAATATGATATTTTTATTTTCAGTTAAATTTCATATTTTTTAACAACAAAATTTAATAATCCCAGAGTTTCAATAAAGTATTTTTTATAAGGTATGAGATAATAAAATGTTTGATGTGTTCTAAAAAAATGGTAAAAATAGAGGGGTATTCATTGAGCTAAATTAAAAACCAAGAATCAAAGATTCTTTTGATATATACTCTACGGACGGAAGAATTAATTTTGCTTAGTTTCAATATCCCAAATACTCTTATAATGAATCAATTATTTTTCGTATTAGATTAGGCTATGTTAAATATTTTACTATGAACAATACTAGATTTTGGTGGATATACGGAACGTAACTAACTAAAAAATATAATGACACAAACTAGGTTTTTTATTCTTGAATTTGCACGGTATTACATTATTAACTATGTATAAACATTGATTTAGCTACAAATGACATAAAATATATAAAAACACAAGAAAATAACTACATATGAATATTAAATATTAATAATAATGTGAATAATGTCAACAGTGTACAACAAGGTATATGTTTGATGGACAGAAATTCACTAGGTATGCCGATGGAAGATATGATACATGAAAGCATATAATAAATTGTACATTATATTCACAAATAATTCAATTTATAAGAAAAAAATTTATATATAATATATAATTCATAGTTAAAAAAATAAGTATTTAATATAAAGATATTTCCAAGTCGATTTATACAATATATGAGACTAATCAATAACTGTTTTGTAAGATTTTATATTATAGTTGTTATATAAATATATTGGAAATAATATTTCATTTTATATTTTATATTTCATTTATTAAACCATATCACCAAATATAGAGTTTGAAAATAAATTCTTTTGAATAACTTACAGCATATTATTATTCACTTGGTGTATTATTAGTTATATATTTAAAAAAAAAATGTATTAAAAACATTTTAATTACGGAAAAAAAAATGATTATATGTTTTGTAAATAAAACTTGGTAAATAATATAGTCTCAAAATCAATGCAAGGGCGGGGTTGTAAAAAATGCGCACTTAATCAAGTTTATAGTTTACACTTTATAGTTCGATTCATTTTAATAGACTTATCACGTACGGATCGAATTAATGTTTAAGAGTCTTACATTAAATATACTAAAACGATCCAAACGGATGTTTGTACAAACATAAATACAATTGAATTGTGTGTCAGACTGATAGATTTAATCATTGTATATTTATTCACTCAAAATCCTTTGAAGTTGGCAGTATGATTTAATTGTGGTAAGCGAGCGCACATTTCTTAGTTGGAGTTTCCTGTCCGCTCCCTGGTGTCGGTTTCGACTTTATAGGAAGACCCTTTTGCTAATTTGTTATGGATATCGATTTGTCACCCATTATAAGAAAAAAAAATATGATGATCGGGTTTATTTATTGGCAATAATATTCATGGACATATAATCAATAAATAATATTAGTCATCTAACAAGTATTTTTAAAGCAATAATATTGTCGTATAATACTAAAGAAAGTCGTGATATTTATTATTAATGACAAGAGTTATTAAGTATTTAATCAAAATTAAATTCTTAAAAAAATTTGTAGCTATGTTTATGTTTAAATTATTTCAATATAAAACTTAATTCTTTTTAAATTTTAAACTTATATAATTAAAATGTGTAACTTATTTAAATAATCTCCCCCCTAACCCCCCTCACAAAAAAAAATTAAAATAAACATTATTTTAATAGTTACTGCGTCAAACTAGAAAATGTCAATAGAATTAACATTATTATTGCAACTAACAGTAACACAACTTTAATAGTGATTATAATTTTTAATTACTATAATATATACAAATAAGTAAAGATTTAAATCGATATATTGTTGATTTTAGTATAATATATAGTTATAATACATTAACACCTGTGTTAAAATACTTTCTTTTTTATGTTTGTAAAACTAAATTATTTTATTTTGTTTTAAAATTATAATTAATTTTTATAATTTTTAAAATAATACACTTATACATATATAAGTTATAACTAATATTAAAGCAATTTGTTTATTTAAAATCTAATATTACTTATTATTACTGTTTTATCCAATTAATCCGTAAAAACATCCGAAATACGTGGAAAACATTATAGTGGGGGACGTGTGGTTTCTTCCGGTTGGTATAAATTAATATCTTACTGACATTACTCTGATATTACTCACATGTTCCTTGGTTTCTTAAATTTATATCTCTTTAGATATCTATTTTGAAATACTAACCTTAACAGGCTTAGTTTCAAACATAATCGATTATCAGCTCATTACTCTTATTTAGGGCTTAACTCTTCTACTATACTGTCTTGGGTTGATGGTAGTGTTTGTGATGTCTAACAAAATGTACTTTTACAATTCCTGGTTTTGTCTCAATCCAGCTAGGGCAGTGTTTCTTCACCTTTGTATTATAAACGATACACACGATAAAAAAAAATAAGAATAATGGGCAATAATAAATATTTACAATTAATTGATAATGTAAACTTAAAATGAGCATACAAATAAAGTGAGGTACGGCGCATGTTTTCAGTATAAAGTATAAATATTAAATATACTGTACACTGTTTAAATATCGATAAACGTTAGTTTATCAATTAGAATAACGATAATGATGAAATGTATTTAATGCTGATAGCTGATAATCAATTTTTATTCATGATAGAAATTATATCAAATACGAAATACTTATTAATTTTTGTTAATAGTGTCAACAATGCTTGTACATTTTGTGTCATTGAATATTAATACATCCTGCGACACGTTTGGACTTATCCGGCGATATACTGGTTGAGAAACACGTCAGTTGAGAAACACTGAGTTAGGGACTCATTATTTTTATTACCACCTTACACATGGCCCTAGACTAGAACAGTGGTCTTAACTTAATCTTCTTTTATCTTTAATAAAATTCAAGTATGTTATGAAACATCTTGTCTCTTCGTGTGAAATTTGAATAAAGGTATAATAACTGGACAAGCATTGTATGTTACTTGTAAAAGACAAATTTAAACAAAGAAAGCGAAACAATAACATAATATTATATTCAAGCATAATTCTTATTTTAAAAATATTATTTTATATTCGTTAATTACTAATGATTATTTTAAAAAATAAAGAGGTTGAATTAGTAATTTATGTTTTTTATGAGATTTTTAATATAATATTTTTAAATGTTTACATTCATAAAGTTTTTGCTGTATTAATGTTGTTGAAGCTTTTATTTTAAGTAAAATTACATTATTGTTAAAAAGAAAACTTATAAATTAATTATGTTCAAATCCTAAAAAAACAAACTTCAAAACTGTTAAAATTCCAATTTTTTATATGATATATAATGACGGCTAGCAAAGGAGATAGTAAGATTTTTAAACAAAACATTAATTAAAATACTTTTATTATTTTATTATTTTCTTTCTATCTGTTTGATTATTTAATAACTTCGTAGAATTTCTTTTTATTTCATCAATATAAATATTTTACTATACAATGATTTAGTAACGAAACATTTATTGATGTCATTAAATCATTTTCAGTTAAATAATAATAATAATAATAATATGACTTATGTATTGTGACTTTAATACTTTATGAACATTTTAATTTCATTTGATCGAAAAATATGCATATCGAACTCTTTTACTTATCAAATGCACATTTAAAAGACATTTTTTGACTATTTCATGTTGTAAGTAACGAATATTGATATACCAAAATTGGTGTCATAAATTAATGAAATAAATTCTTAACCAAATGTAATAGTGGTTATTATATTTTCAAGTCCCTACTTATAAATTACCATTTACTTTATTTCACATAAAAAGCGGCTAATGTTTACCGATCAAAAGTCAAATAATTGTTATACATAATAAAAACACTAATAATTTATTGCGAATCACTAATTCGATATCGTTAAACTAATCTGTACCTACCATTTGAATAACGAACATGAATAGGATTTTATTGTTTTAAACCATATTTTGTAGTACATAATCTATCTAACTGGCATTATTGCTGAGCCAACAACATAATGTTCAATAATACTGTATTAATAATTTATATGTTACTTTACGATGCACGAGTACAAACTGACAAACAACAATAGTTGAGTACCTATTTTTATTTATAAATATTAAATAATATATTAATTACTTTTCTAACTTCCATACGTCTTCGGAAATTGATCAGTGCTCTTATTTAAGGTAACAAAGAATCGTAAAAAATTATGGTATAAAAATTAAACTAGGTTAAAAACCTGTATATTTAGTGCAAATCTGTTTATTGGAATTATTATATATCTACTTAATATAATAGCATCGATTATAGAATAGAGGTCTATATAGTTTATTATATAAACAATGATTATAGTTATTATTAATTATAACAGTAAAAACTATAGGTAACCGTAACTATATATAACCATAACGTTTCTCTATATATCAGAAATTCATTTATATATAGGTAGGCAAGTAAAAACTATGTATTATATATTTATATACATTTTAAACTAATATTAATCATAGTTATATGGCTGTGTAATTTGACTAACTGAATATTTGTTCAAAATATTATGTGTAAAAAATATAAATCATAGTATATTTGTCCATTAAAAATAATTGAAACGTATGACACAATATAAATACAATTATTCATTTTAAATTGTCTTTGGGTAATTGATTCAACGAGAAGTTTTCTGTTTACGTGTAAATAAATACATATATCTTTTTAAATAAAATAATATTATACTCTGATTACTTGTAAAATATTGAAAATTTGAATATGATATTACAGTATAGAATTTATTAATTAACCCAAGTATATAATTTTTAATACACTAATACCATATTATTCAGAACGTATATATGCGTCAAGCAACGTAATAGATGCTTTTAATGAGATTCAGTTTTTTAAATACTTTTTTTCTTAAAATTATGAATTTCAAATTATGATAACTTTTTATATATAAAAAAAACGTTATATTAAATTACACAGAAAATATTCTATGAGGATTTCAATATACCTTCGATTTATTTAGTTATTAATAAATAATATTAGTATGGTTTTTATTTTTACTATGGTATTTTATTATACACTTTTACTTGAATAAAGATACCTTTTTATTTTTATTTACGGTTTTTATTTTAAACTTTTGTAATATCTTTACAATAATATTTATTATCTTCAATAAACAAACCAAGATAAATGGTTTAACAAACGTCCGAACGTGTATTTATTAAATAGTAGATACATACTCTTATGCGTTTAAGTTTAAAATCAATTTATTGTCAAGTTCAAACTCTTTTTAGAAAAATTTGCTTATTTCCAAACAATTTAAATATTAAATAAAGTAATAACCTAAATTTATGATACAAACAAACAACTCAAATGTGGGTGTATTTATTTGAGAATGAAATAAGAGGACAACTATTGAGTTTCAATCTAGATTAAACTAAAAAAAAATTTTGATTTTACTATTTGGGAATAGTTAGATTAATACGAGAATAATTTTTTTTATATTTACATTCAAAATATAACAAAATTTCAATATGAGTTAATATACTTTAATATTGAGGAGGATTTGACTATGTGAGTATAGGTTTTTTGTTTCGATGCAAAACACATGTATTTTTTAAAGCAGTATTTTGTTCACATTTTATTAAAAATAAATGCGATCATGTGGAAGTTCTTTGAAAGCTGTCGTGCTATTTTTGGCGCAGATCGCAGATATTTGGTAGACCGCTTGTGTACTCAACTGTTGGGTGGTTTTTGCTTTACCGCACAACGCGCTTTTGTTAATTATACGCAACGGTTGTCACTTATAAATATATCTTCAGTCTATACACTAGCCGCAGTTGCTATTATACACACGTAATTGAACAATGAGTATGAAGACGAACATAATATACTACGAGTACTGGAACTTTGTGTTTGTGATTTAAATGCCGACCGTATCACAGAAATATAACTAAATTATTATTTTATCACTATTTATTTAATTTTTTTTTAACACAAATTGTTTAATCAAATTTTCTCATGTAATTTAGAAAAATATTGTTTTCAGAAAACTTAATCAATTTTTAGGAAAAAAATCTTCAACGAAACTGTGGTAATAATTATGATATTATTATTATGTCGTAGGACACTAACATGCATAGATTAATGATCACATTAAACTATGTGTCTTTTAAGATAAAATATAATTGATTTATTGATTTGATTATTTCTACAGTATAAATAATGTAGAATTTTTGAAAATTTAATATAAGGTTCCTCGTAAGATGTTATTAGTCGAGATAATAAAAATAAAAGTAGATCTTTAAATCCGCAATAGTTTTTCTCGAGCATAAAAGTTGAAATTAAAAATCGGACGAAATTACACGTTTAAACGAAGAATAACGATATAAGATATTTTGTTATAATTCAAAAAAACATTATTCGCGAGGACTTAAAACTTTAACGTATACCTACTATGAATTTTAGTATATAAAATTACATTTTAAAATAACCTTAAATAATATTTTTGAATTATAATAAAATAACTAAAAAAGCCATTTTTTGTTTAAATAACTAATTTCATCCAAATTAAAACTTCAAACGCTTATAAAAGAAAATAATTTTTATGTATGTTTAATTAATATCTATTAGTTATTAAAATATTAACATTACTTTAAATCAAAAAGTTAAAAAATTTCAAAATTTAAAATGCATTTAAAATATTTAAAATAATCTGAATAATAAGATGTATTAAGTATATATTATAAATCTTACATTAAGTAAAAGTGGAACAATGTAAAGTTTCTACAGTAAATATTTTTTAGATAATAACAAAATAACAAAAATCGGCTGGAGAAAAATAGATTTTATACTTATTATATATGAAAAATGATTATAAATTTATATGAAACTTTTTTTTTAGTTACCAATAAATAAATTTATAAAAAATCTTGTGTTTAAAATCTTAAGTGATAAAGTTAACATTTTATGTAGTTTATAATAATTGTTACTTGCAAACAAAAATTTATCGTGTATAAATCGGAAAATAAACATAGATAAATAAACTAAGAAGAGCATTAGTATGTTAAAATCTATGTCATGCCTTTTAAATGCTAATAATATGAAAATTTACAGAGATCTAGGATAAAAAAAAAAATCGCTTTTATATAAATCTAATTTTTCAAAATTCCCATTTTTCCCATAATTTTTATTTTTCTTCATTATTTTGAAAAGTCCTGAAAATTTACACTTTTAAGGCCTATTAAAGTTATTTAATAAATCTAATACGCTCCAAAAAGCAACCTGAAATAAAATAACATACCTATACCATTGTAAAATCAATACATTTATGGTGCTCCGCTTAAAATCTAAAAAAAAAATTATATGTTTATTATAAAAAATTATTGCTAATAAAATATCAAATAAATATCATGATTTCCAAATATTGTTATGGTAAATTAATAATGAGTCTTTACTTTTCTTATAATTTTAATTATAAAGAAAGTCGAAAATCAATTTTTCTGTTTAATGGTTACACAAGGGTTTAACTTTTTTTCCATAAATTAAGTAATTCTTTAATGATTTTCAACTATGTTTTGTTTATTTATTATTAAACAAAATTAATTACCATAGATAATTAATAAATAAAAATTATTTATTCTAAAATACTTGTTATATTATGTACTAAGAGCTTATATCATATTATACAATTCATAAAATAAACATACATTGTATCTGTAAATATTTAATTAATATAATTTTATTAAGTATAAAATATAAAAAATGATAGGTACACGTGAATAGGAATATTTGTTAGGATCAAAGGCAATTTATTTTTAAATATTAATAAAATATATTAGAAATTGTTTTATTTCATAAAAATTTAAAGTAAAAATTATATTATTTAATAATATATGATTTATATTTGAATTAGTTTAATTAATTATTTAAATATTGATTAAAATCAGGTAACCGTCTAAAAATTGAATTGAATTCGTTTATAATTTAATATTTTTGCTTGAAAATTGTTTGATTTAAGGTCTATTGTGCTATACATTGAAAAATTGAAAAGAAAATGTATCTCTTATATTCTTAATAATTTTTGAATCTTATTATAAAAATTTATTTTATACCTGATGGTTGATTTAATCATCTTTATATCGCATTCGTTTTATTTTATTTTACTTTATATTAACTAGTTAAACTATTGAGTGTATTTTTATTTCAAGGTACAGGTACTTGTGAAAAAGTTAGGTGAATGTCGATTTAAATTTCTCTATGAAAGAAATAATACATTAATTCTATATTACTTTATACAATTGCGTATACGTGTCCTATATGGTTAAATTTTTATGCAGAGAAAAGGAGTAAATCAAATAATCTTAAAGTTTATAAAATACGACTTTTAATTAATTTTAACTTATTAACGAATGCATGTAACACAAGTATACTAATAGATTATACACGGAAACGATAGTATTAAACTGATAAAAAAATTCTAACTAGAGAGATTGTAAAAAAGAATACAATTTAAATCCAATTACAATGAAGGAATTAAAATACTATACGGACAGTAATTAGAATTAATATTTGTTTGTGCAAAAACAATTATCAAGCTAAATGCCCTACATATTACTTAATACATGGTAAAGTTATTGATGTAGGGATGACTTCAATTATATATACTAAAATATATTAGAAATACATTATAAAATAAAACAATAATTTGTAGAACTACAGTAGGTAATTTAATATTACTTGATAATTTGTTTTATAAGCTTTTGCATGACATTCAATTTGATATACTAACAATAACTAAATATTAGCTATACAACAACGAGTTATTGTAGAATATTGTAGAACAATAAATTGATTCAATCATTGTTAATTTCAAAGTTGTAACAATGGACTTTTTGATTAATCTTATATAAGATACAATTACCCCAGTTTAAGTTTGATATTATGGAAACGATTTCCATGTGTATGTCACAAACAACATAATAAAGTTAACTAATTTACTGAATCTACTGATTACTACTGCTATCGAATTATCTTTTACTTATCATATTTTAATTTCAATGATAATTTTTAGGCAAATTAACAATCCAGTAATTTAATAAATATCATTAACTGTTGACAACATATAATTAAACGAATAATTATAAAACTATAACAGTAAAACAAAATAAATAAATCATTATTCATTAAATGTAATGTTAACTTGTATTATAAGGTTTAATTTTTATTATTACAATTACTACAATCAAATTGATAAACAAAAGAATTCTGATTGTAATTTTACAATTCATATTAAAAAGTATTTATTTAGATACTGCAGTATCCACAACTTACTATCATGTGTGCAATGTCTCCAAGTTCTAATGGACCCATTTTTCTTTTTAATTTTATACTTTTAAAATTCACTTTAAGAATTCATTTAAGTATCTACCTACTGTCAATTAACTGTGTTTTATTAATTTGAGAATGGAACATTATTATTCAATATCTATAATAATAGTTGTTGAAAGTAGTTGATAGCTAATTTTTTTTTAAGAAGCAAAAGTATTCAAATAATGAACTTGTGTTAGCGAGATTACCTATACATTTTTAATTATAAACTGCGATTATTTTAAATATTATGGTTAATGTTACACTCACATTAATACTATATATTGATTTATTAAGTATGAAATTGTTGTTATTATCATCATAATATGATAATTGAAAAAATCAAAACAGAAGTATGAATACATTTAATTTTTAATTATTAATATTAGGCCAAACAGTTTTCAAATAAAAAATCTTATCTTTATTTTTATATTAACTTTATGATTTTTAATAGTTTTTAGTTGCTAGAAAAATTGTAAAAAAAATAGTGTTTGTCCTGTTAATACTTCCCTTACTACAGGTAATGGGTAGGTAAGTTCTCACGGGACACTAAACACAAAATATTTTAGTTACCAATTTTTTGTTAATAATTATAATATTATAATATAATTTATAATTATTAAAATATAAAATATGTGATATAAATCTATTTTCATAATTTATGATTGACAGACTTAAGGTGTTTTCATTTTGTGAGTTAAAGATTCTTAAAGTTTAAGATAACTTTGAAACTTTTTAATAAAAAAATTCGTATATCATATATGTATAGTTAAGAAGTTAATTAATAAAATAGTTATATTGACTTGGTGGTAGTTGGTTAAATACTCCTTAGTATACTCTTGCATATGAGTCTCCAAACATGTTGTTCCAGCACTGTTGGATAGATATAATGAATTATTAATTTAGATTTGTGATCTATATATTATTAAAATAATGATTAATAGTCAGTGATGATTTCAAGTATCAACAATTAATAGACAATCAATACTTTTTTAAACTATGCGGAATAATGTGTTGTTAAAAGATAACAGATATTAAGGTGTTTTCTTAGGATTATATTAAAATGCCTTAAATATTATTTATATATAAAAAAAAAACACGTTATTGTAAAATTAATAGTTTCTCGTATAACCTTCAATATTACGTAAATAAAAATATATAAGTAACTATATTAATTATATAGATATGACTTACTAGGTTATTGAGTCTTTGTCTTGTGTCTCAAAGCGTATGATACAGTTTTTTATCGGTATATTTTATTATTATTAAGAAATAAATTATATGTCACAAAAATAATCATTAAACATTTAATAAATTAGTAGTCTGCTAATGGTTAAACATGACTTGAAGATTTATGATAGGTTCATTACATTCTAGTGAATTATTAAATTAATCAATTTATATGCTACCTGGCATTAATTTATGTATTTAAAGTATTTTTGTGGAGGAAGACGAGATAATCATGAACCGAATACACATTAAAGTCGGTAATATTATTGGATTAGATTTATTCAAGATATCCGATCAATAAGCCAAACTGTTAGAGTTTATCACCGTCAAATTGTATATAAATATATAAATTAATATCACACATATTGCGTACAGCAGAACCAGGGCAAAAATAATTACAAGGCTCAATGCAAAAATTATTATGGACCTTAACAGCATAAATATCTATTTTTAGTATCTTTAATAAATTTACCTTTTAATTTTCCAATTAAATGATTCAAAATTAACTAACTTCAGAAGAAGATTTGTTTATCATTTGGTAAAATTAGAAAAAATATTGAAGTTTTTGAATTGCGCCAACATTAAGACACAACAGCATGTACGATATAGTATGTATCACAATCTAGAATAAATGGAAGTGACCGTCTGAGAGCGAGAACATTTTGACGCGGCTATTCGAGTATAAAAATGTTTTAATAACGCAATTCTTTTACATTTATACTACAAATATATAAAATACGTAACAATATAGTTTTATCGGGATAGGAATATTATCCGATGCTATCAAAATCAATAAAAATCACTTCCATACTAGTAAACTTCTACAATAATTATTATTCTTGTTAATCGAAAGCCCCATGGTTTGATTTACTTTTACATAGTTATGTATTATAATATATTACATAATTACATAAAAGTAATGTATAATATTTTATATAATTATAAGCAACCTATGAAATAAGTAAAATATTTCTATTTCAACACACTAAATATTTACAACGTGTCAACGTTTAATAACAAAATAAGATCTTGATCAATGCCTGTTTACTGAAAATAGTTGTATTTATGATATATATATATTTGATAAGCCAAGTTCCACACACTTAGAAAAATTTAGTGGTCAGTTAGTGAGTAGTAAGTGTAAAACATAATTTTATTCAAGGATTTACAGTTTAAAAGTACTGAAACGCATTAATAAAACCACTCATGATTCGAAGGCTGGAACAGACAGTGGTTGCCATTAATTGTTTGAAAAATAGAGTGAAACCATGGAATCAACATTAACTGATTTAACTGTATTCAGTGAATTGATTACTAAATTATTAGAAGCAGCTAAAGTAATACTACAATAATATTAAATCAATTAAAATTTAATAAATTATTAATAATATAACATATTGTTATTTATATGCACGTAAGTGTATTAAAAAGGAACGGATCAGTCCAAGACTTTCCAGTCACGCCTTTCTCGGGCTTCGCTTACCATGTTTTGGTGATTGACAAGGTCTTATTGAATTTTAGGATGCAACACTGTCAAGTTTATCATTGAAAAAAGTAATACGCCAAAAACTAAATGAAATTCCAAAAGAAATACCACTTTAGAAATTCCAGGCTTTATTTCAAAGTGCAAACACGTTTAGCTTCAGGTAATACAGATGTATATTTTTTACTGGACAATAGTGAATCAGGTGAGAATTATATTTTAATATTTGGAAGAAATTGTTTAAAAATTGTATACAATTCAAAAGTTTCGTATTTAAGGAGATCGTTTAAAATTGATCCAGCTATTTTCTATATCTAGTTTTGTGATGTACTTACCGAAGCGATGAGACCTGTACGCTTTTGTATAAACAATCTTTAACTAAGAAAAAACATAATTTTTCTAAAACATTCCATCGATTAAAGCCTAAATAAAACTCGACTTGACGACTTAAATATTCGGTGATTTTGAACAAACGATAATTAAATTTGTATGAAAACTGAAAATTTTAACGCTGAGATTTATGTTGTCTGTATTATTTAACCAAAGATGTTAAACGTAAAAAAATATGTGATTTAGAGATTATATTAAATTAATATCAAAGTAATTCTGATTTTTCAATCTTAGTGAAAATGGTCGTATTATTTATATCAATTGATGATATTGATTTGGCTATGAATCGTTGTTCAAAAACTTATCAGATAATTATTACTAGATTGGTTTTATAAAAAATTAAGTAAGATAATTAAAAATCAAAGAAAGCGTCGATTACCTTTGATTTCACTAAATACTGGGAACGTGTATCATTGAACCTTAAATAAAAAAAAAAGCAAACCAATAATCATGCTGGAGTACCGGAGTGGCCTATGGAAAAATGAAAGTAGAAATAAGTGTTAATCGTCCAATGTTGTATTTTTTTTATAACGTATCATTAGAAAGTTAGGCCCGCCAGGAA
This sequence comes from Rhopalosiphum maidis, assembly GCF_003676215.2. Classification (NCBI taxonomy): domain Eukaryota; kingdom Metazoa; phylum Arthropoda; class Insecta; order Hemiptera; family Aphididae; genus Rhopalosiphum; species Rhopalosiphum maidis. The sequence goes on from NC_040878.1 coordinate 45,590,538, forward strand.
CGGCTTAAAATAAAATGAATCACTTTCCTTGTTTTTAATGGTGTACATTAATGAGTTAAAAAGTTAAGTTACATTTATAACTCATGAGAATTGCAGTTTTTAAAGTAACATCTAAAATTAAAAAGTAAAATTTTTTTACGTTTCGATTGAATTTATTTAATTTAAGCACGACAATTAGTTATAACTACGTGCTAACATTTCACACGTTTTTACAGCAGACTATATATGTATGTATTCTTTGATGAATATAAATATATTGAAGAGTCGCTATTTCACCGAGATCGGGAAACCAGGGCGTGTATGAGATTTTTGTACTTATTAACCGGATACCGTTTTCGGTTCACGAGCAGGCATCGTCTGTAAGGTAAATAATAAAAAAAATACATTTCTAATTCACGGCGCGCAGAGTAGTGACCGTCATTTATAACGCCGGAAAACCTATGTCTGCCATATTATGGTGTTGCTTCAACAGCACAATGCGATTTGCCTGATCGACCATCTCGCACCCGTGTCGTCGCACACATACGTGTATGGTAGTCGTGAGGAAAAAAACAAACGTACGTCGTAAACACAAATATACGTTTATATTTATCGTGCCGGCATGATGGACAGCAACGACGTAATTAATAATGAGGTTACACAATATAACTGTTATAATACGGGGAATACTGGACGCGGCGGTAATTTAAAACAATATCGCAGGCGTAGGGTACGTTACAAATGCAAACAGCAATGTGCACTTTGCGACGCCCCGCGTGCGCACTGCCGTCACGGAATTTTTCACTCCTCCTTCGCGTAGTTAAAGCGACGTAGGAAAAGAAAGTAAAAAGATAGCGCGCACGCATGACAGAGAGAGAGAGAGAGAGAGAAATAGAGCGAACCCTAAAAGTTCGATTAACTTAATAACTGGACGAAATTCTCAATATAAAATGTTATTGTGTTGGATATTGCGAGGACCCAGTGGCTAGGAGAGTAGCGGAGTGGAGCATTTGTGCAAGCGTCGTGCAGGTAGATACGGTTATTGTCGATAGGCGGATAACTTGGCCGGCGGGGCGAGAAACGCTATCGAATTAATGTCACAAATAATACAATATATTAATATGTTTGTTTTATTTTATAAAATATCTCACCCAATTCTATTCGTCTCGAACTGCTGTTACATTTCAAGTCACCTTTGAACCTTTGAATCGCGTACACGTAGTCGTTTTGTTTTACAAAGTAAGTGAACCCCCGAACATGAACAACTTGAGTATTTCCAACCTACTGATTCAACTTGAACAGCAGTTTATATCGAATAGTAATCAATTGCTAAACAATTCAACATTATTAACATATTATAAACACCTGAAGCGTGTCTGAGCACTCTGAGCATTTGAAATGTGTAGAATGTAGATTTTATTGTTTTTGATAAAACGTATTCAAGTTTATACATAATTCGTCTATTTAAATTGTGTACAATTTTATTTACTGTTAAATTTTGTAAATATGCAGCACGCTACGTTGCCACTACAACTTTTATTTCAGCTGAACAAGTCAACAAACAAAAATAATTAACTTAGCGTAAAACTGCTCAAATTATAACAGTAAATTAGAAGTTCCTAATTTGTTTGTGTAAAAGTTAATTTTAATCCAAACGATGTACTTGTTTTAAAGGTGTAACACGAAATTTAACGGCCGTTATCACAGCTTATTTTTCTGTTTAAAATACTATAAATAAACATAAATTAAAACATCTAGATATACGTATATATTATCTTCGTAATATTTATTTAAATATTATTTTTTAAAACTTAAATATTTATGAATATAAAAATATTAAATAGGTCTTAATTGTTTTTATACGGAGTGATTCATTAAGTATGATTATTCCATTTATTTTTTCAATAATATAGTTATTCGACATTTTGGAATTTTCAAATATTATACTTTTAAATTATTCAGATTTGTTTTTATTAATTAATATTAATCAATCAACATTTATAATTTATAATTTACAAAAAAGGTCCAATTATAATAAATACTAGATCCTATATGATTAACCTATTTTGTATTTTTGTAAAACCATTTTTAAGGACGACCTATCCTTAGTATAACAATTTTAATAACTGAGAAAATACTCGATCAAATTTTGATTCTGAAACGTCAAAATTTTTAAATAAATTATCTACTAAATAATTAGTGTTAAAAGTAAAAAAAGTGTTCTCATTTGCTAAACAAAAGATCGTATTGTTGTGAGATACTCATTAAGAAGTTAAAAAAAAAAAATCAAGAATTAGAAAATATAGCTTTTGAGTATAATATTTTAAGTATCAGAATATTCTAATTCGAAATGTATTAAAAATGGAAAGAAATAAAGTCATATTTAGTGAATCACCCAGATTAACATATATTTAAATGATTAATACAACTTAAATATACGATATATATGTATATTAGTTTGTGTAGTATCAAAACAAATAAATAATAGTAAATATGTAATAATATGTAAAATAAATTATGATGTGTAAGGTAAATATTTTATCTGAAAATTAATTATCTCATTGTGAATGAATTACAAGATGTTAAATTGGTGAAACTTTTTTATGAAGTGTGAAAAAGTCATTTCCATTTCATGATAATATCAATTTCACCAAGTTGCTATGGTATATAGGTACATACTTTTATCGATTTTGCTTATAGTATATTGACATAAAAAATATATAGTTTGGTATAACTGATCTTAAATTAAGCTAAGTTCTCTTGTTCTGTTTATCTTGTTGTAACTTGAACAGTTTAGATTTTTTAGTTAAAAAAAAAAGAAAAATAACTTTTAACTTTTTTGTTTCTATATTGACTGAACTTAATGAGTAAAAAATAAATAACTAATGTGACTTTGTATTTTTAACATAACCTGTAATAGAGTATGGTAACTATTTTATTCGTAAATTATTTATAAAATAATTGTAAATATAATATATGCGTGTATTTTTTTTTTTTTATTCATATAATTATAGGCCAAATTATTATTGCCAATGGAAATTTAATTTAGCCATTTATTCCTAAGTACGGGTTTTTAATACCCAATTTAACCGTTTTGGATTTTTTTGTATATAAATGATCAAATTCTTAAGATTTTAAATAGCATTATTATTCATAAAGGGTTTGAAATTTAATATGTGCGTTAATGTGCGTTAAGTAGAGAAATCCTAAATCAGAACTAAAATATGTAAGGTAGTTTTATTATTTGGCTGTATCTAAATATTCCAAATCGTATTCAAATGATATATATATACATATATATTTCTTTTTTTAATACAAAATGACTAATGACCAAACTAGTAAATGTATTTTTTTAATTAGTTGTTATTATTTATTTTTGTTAGTTCTTTGATATATTACCAAATTTGAAACTAATTTTTACTTTAAGTTTTTTATTGCAGATCAAAAATAAAATACAATTTAAACATAACTGATGTAATAAAAAATAAATAATAACCAAATATACCTACTGTTATTTTTGTTATTATTTTTTTTTTTTTTTTATTAAGAAAACATTTTTATAACTACAATATATAATATATTATGCTTTAAAACTGGCGACGAGTTAAAATAGGCTAAAAATAAATATAAAATAATAATATTCAGATATTTAAAACTATGGTAAATAAAAATAGTATTATTAATATCCAAAAAGTGAAATGCTTTTTATTTTTAAATATTATTATACTCTTGAAAAAAAGAAATGTAAAATTCTATATTATACCAAACGAAAATTACTGACAAAAAGTGATTAAGTGTTTTGTGTAACCATCCACCGTATAAATGTACGTATCATATTTCAGTATTCCACTAACAAAAAAAAAACCATAATAATATAGTATCAATAAATGCTACATATTAAATACAATTTTAACTTTAATTTATCAATTTAGGTACTAAAATATGGTTTAATCCACAAATAATTTATATAAATTAATAATTATTATGATTATAGTTTTCATAAAATTGTAATTTTAAATAAAATATATATTTTTTTATATTAAATACTTAAAATGTTATACATTTTATACATTATTAATTAGGTGCTATTTTTTTTTTTAAGTTTGTAAGACTGGTTATAATACTTATTTGTTCTGATTTTATTTGTAATACATAGTTTTTCAACTAGTAAATAGATATTATAAATAAATATTTTGACACATAACAATATTATTGTCATACATGATGGTTTGGCCCGTTATAAATAAATTAAATATTTATGTTCCACGTGTGTTTATTCAATATACATAATTGTTATTTAATTAAATGACACATTTAACGTGATATCATTACTACAAATTCATTAAATTAAATAAATATTATAAACCATATACCTACTGTGAATTCCAAACATATTGACATCTATTTCCGGAATTATTAAATGTATTGAAAAATGTCACTAAAGTTTTTTTACCGTTATTGGAAACTTTATAGGAATGTATTACTTCTATTACAGTTATTCAGTGTTTGGAAATTAGGTGGGAGACAACAAGTTAAATAGTAATTTTATAGATTATAATTTTCGAAGTGAAACAATAATGCTGTGTACTTCATGTGCCAAATAGTACATACATATGATGCACGTAATAATGACATATGGATATTATCATTATCATTATTTTATATTGTTATATCTCAAATTGTAGTTTTTGATAGAACTAACTTATGAACATTACATCGCTTAAATATCCATAGTATAAATGTAGTTTGTTAACCTATTTTTTAATATATTTGTATTTATAATTTATTTGATACAGTTTTACTTTAATACCTACTAAATTGTTTGCACTTTATTGGACAAGGTAGCAGCCCATATATTCGCAAGTACATAACTATCCTATAGTTAAAAATAAACTATAAAATTATTTTGAAAACTTTATCTACTATACCAATCAGAGTATCTCGCTATAATACACCACACACGACACTAAATCAACGAAACTGTTGTAAACTAAAATAGCATTTCTATAGCATTAACACTACGATAAATATAAAGATAAAATATGTTTTACTTGGAGAGATAAATATAAAATGTATAAAATTATTTAAAACACCTAATAAATAATACAATAGTCATAATTATGCGGATATCCCAGCCATAGCCTGTATATAGCAAAACACAAAACATTGGTAGACCGGGGCTAGTTGTCACATGGGTTGGTTGTCACAAAATTAATAACTGAAACTTTATGGTATTTTAGATTTATGTTCGTTATATGGACTATACATAATGAGTATATTCATTTTTATCTCGGCTATGAGCTGATTGCAATCGTGTGACACATTTTAAGACGAAAAAGTGAAAATTACGTTTGTGGGTAATTTTTTTTTCCGTAAATACCTTTAATGTTTTCTAATTATATATTTCAGTTAAATTTATAATTATTAATTTGACAAATAACTAGTACATTGAGTATTAACGTACATTTTAATTTAAAAAGCTAATTTATTATCAAATAGTAGATTAGAATTTATTGTCACAAATTAGGAAAGAATTGTTGTCAAATTTAACACTGAAAAATTAAAGTTTAATTTTAATGTTTACTATTTCATTTATCTGGGATAATTGACTCCGATTATGTAACAACAAACCCCTAAGCAGTGAGGTATGTTGTTACAAATTCCATAGTTTTAAAAAATCTAAAAAATGTGTTCTAACTTAATTTTGGTGTTTGATTTTTTTTTTTTAATATATTCTCAAGATGATATTTTAAATAATATGATAAACAGCACTTACGAAAAAAAGCCTGTTTTATCTAATTATGTTTATATTTAGATAACTAGTACGCAAAACGGTTATAGACTGCATGTTAGGAGAATAATTAATTTTGCTGTTAAGGTATGATAAGATTTTAAACTTCAATTAAGTTAATTTTACAGCTAATTTATGCACTTTGCTATAAATCCATTACTTTAGTAAAAATGATACTATAATATATGCATTCCTGACCGGAAATAATTAATTATTAACGTATTATTCTCCTCGTGTGGTTATAATTTCAAAACACGAATTACCTTTACAAATTACAATAGTTTTAAATTTAAAATACAAATTTAACATTTATATGTTTGTTTACGTTTGTATAGGGTGTTGGAGAATCTGTAGCTTCGGTGAGAGTGGTCACATGGCACAAATTGACTGTGCGATCAAAAACAAATCGCAAATCTACTATTGGTAATAAATCAGCATTATTCAAATCTATTCAGAATGGTAATACGGATGATGACATTCTGGTCAATGAGAACGTTACAGTTGCCACGACGTTGTGTAATGATAATAGCGAAACTAACGACAAGAATATTTAAAGGCAAAAAAGTGATAAAACAAGCGAGTTGTAATATTATTATTCTTTTCAAAATATCAGTTTGTATATTTTATAAACATGTACATTGTACATGATAATCTGGTACAATTTGTGAACTAATTAAAATTCACTGATTACCTATTGTTCATAGATATCATATGATTCCATTCAAAAGCCACAAGAAAAATGAATAAATAAACTATTTGTGTGAATATCATCTGATCGTAAATATAGGTATTGTTTACGGTTACTATATTTTAAATCATTTTAGGTATACAATAATATTTATTCATTTTGAATATTTATAAACACAATACCTATTAATTGTATAAATAATTATACAACTTTATCATAATATAGTTGGTAAAAATATAGTTTATACAATTAAATGTCACTTATATATATATATACTTTTTTGAATTATTATTATTATAATAATAAGTAAAATGTTCTTGACAAAATATTGATTTTTGTGTTTAACTAAGTATTTTGTTACGAAATTATTAAAGTTACAAAAACGTTTCTTTTTTTTATTGTGAATATAAAATAATAAATAAAAATTATATTATGTTAAACAAGTAATTTATAATTAATCTCCATGAGATAGTTCAAATTTAAATAATGTTGGTGTTATTTTTTATGATCAATGATCATTATACATATAAAAACAATTGTATACGCGATGAATGTAAATTGTAATATATTTTATTGTTAAATATAGTGAAAATTCAAATAATATAGTAAACGTACATTGCAGTTGATTTACAATATTAAAATCAGTTAGTATTATAATAATGTATTTGGTATAGTGATGATGTATTTTAATTTGTTAGCTCTCCATTCACATATTGTTGTATAGTATTTAGTTGTTTAGTAATTACTGATTACAAATAAGTATAGGTACGAGTATTACAGCTAAGGAGATACCAATACGATGTTTATGATGATTGTTTGTTAGCCAATTATTATTACATGTTATTATTTTAGATTTATCTGATTGTAAAATTATAGATTATAATATTTAGCTTAAAAATTATGGAAAATAAATTTACAAAAATGATTGGTTTAAAATATTTTAGTTGTATTTATTTGAACCTAGATTAATAAATATTAATATAAAATGCAATACTTATGTGTGTGTGTGTGTGTGTGTGTGTGTGTGTGTTAAGGATTACACATGAAATCCGTAGGTTACATTAAAGAAGATAGTTATTACGATTGAATACAATTTTAGGCCTGTAATATATTATATAGCTGAATAACCCGGCTTCGCTCGTGTATTAAATAATCGATTCTTATATAAATTGGTTTTTTTTTATCATAATTAAACTTTTTAAAGCCTAGTCACGTAGTACATAATATTTTTTATAATTTAACTTAATTAATGATATTTATAACTGAAATGACAAATAAAATTAATAAGAGTGATTTACTTATAGACTCATTTAGTACACTCTTGTGAAAAAAATCGTTAAATTATTTAAATAACAGTCTAAAAAACCGTAACCTTTAAATACAAACCCCCTATCCCACCCCTCGAACAAAAAAAAATGAAAAATCGAGCGATGTGGTGACACTCAGAAGAGTATTTGAAACATCTCTGTGGAAAAAAATTGGAAAAAAGTTAAATATTATCGTCACAAAATTGGAACATAAAGAACGCCTGTTCTTCTTATGTATAGCTGGATTTCCCGACTTCGCCCGTGTGTAATTTTTGCTTTTTCAAAATTAAATTCTTAAATCAACTCGCATTGTTGTGTTTTAAAGACGAAAAAAATTTATTTTATAATTTATATAATTGAGCATTGAGCTAGTTGGTGACAGGTGTTTTACGCCTCTCAACAATTCATATCTACACGCCGAAAGATACACACAAAAAAAAAGGGTCAGGTTGCAGGTAGCTGGAAACCCTCGGGACGCCATGCCATACCGTATTTCCATTATCGGCCGATTGCTTTTGTTATTATATGAATATAGATATACGAATTACACGTAAACATTTTTTTTCACTGATTTCAACCCTTTAAAATCAAAATTTTGAAAATCGGGTGATGTGGCGACACTCAGACAGGTATTTGGAACAACTCTGTGAAAAAAATTGGAAAAAAGTTAAATATTGTCATCACAAAATTGGAACATAAAAATAGCCTGTTCTTTTATGTATATAAAGATTTTAGCCAAAAACATTCAAATGAATATGTTATCAATATATATAGTTTGTACATAACAAACTTTAAGACGGGGTAAATCTCCTGGTATTATTTAATGTGTCACGGGTAACGCTATGGAGGATCAGCTATACTTAATAAATATATCAACTATACAGTGTGATTCTTTTATCATTAAACACTCATTATTTCAAAAAGTGTTAACTTTTTTCAATTTTTTTTTCAAAATTTTTAGTTTCATGCTTTTCTAAAACTATAAAAATTTTTTATTTTTTTCACCCTTATATTTAATATTGAAATCATTATTGACTTTTGATTTTCAAATGGTAACCTATATTTAATATGTCATAAAATAGTAGAGCTATTTTTTTTTATGAATTTTAACGTTAAAGTTATTAATTTTTCATTTAACTGTCCGTGAGTTATAGCTGCTCAAAGTTGGGTGGTTTAAGGTTTTTAGGTGTTCATCCTATAGGTTATTAAGATTGTCAGTTAGTACTACAGGTACAAAGTTCATCACTGCGTCAATAGTCGGTAACAAGTTTATTATATATTATGATTATATGAAACAAGAAGTATTATAAAAACCAAAAACCGCCAAACTTTAAAAAGCTATTACATCTTGCTAAGAAATTAACGAAAATAATAATTTGAACGTTAAAATTCATAAAAAAATTAACCCTATTAATTCATTACATTTTAAGTGCAGGACATAGGTTACAATTTCAAAATCAAAAGTTGATAGTGGTTTCACTATTGAATAAAAGGGTGAAAAAATAAAAACTCGTACAGTTTGAGAAAATTATGAAACAAAATATTTTGAAAAAAAAATTGTAAAAAGTCAATGCTTTACAAAATAATGAGTGTAAAATCATAAAAGAATCACTCTGTGTAACATAAAAGGCCTAAAATAAATGCCTTATACATAAATTCAGTGTTTGTGCGATTTTCATTAAACATTCTTCAATAGATTTAGCTAGATCCATAATGTCACAGACTAATCTTTATTTTTAAACATATATTAATGTTGAATATAGCTGACTCACGAAAAACCATTTTTTTTTGTTAATTTATATATTGTAACTTATTTTATACATTGGTTACTGAAAATAAAATAATTATTGTGATTGGATTTAATTTTAGACCATTATTATGAATTTGGCCGAAACAACCAATAATAAATGTAGTTAATCTTTGGAAGTATAATTTTTCACCGACGACACCGATAGGATTATCTAATATAAAATAATAGCAAAATGTAATGCTTTTTTTTGTACCTTCTCGTTATTAATTTCGTTTTCGATAATTACACACAACTTGGAAATAAAACCTTTTTTCGTTGCTGAAAAAAAGTTTTTCATAGTTGTTATTTGTTTAAATTAATAATTTACATATAACATTATGTCCTTGCGACAGCGACACAAATCGTGTCGCATGTTTATATGGGTCTTATTATTTACAATAGGTGTAAGAATAAAATATAGTTTTTGACACACCAAACATTCGACTTGAACGATTTTCTATGTAACAGTTTACGGGATATTATGCGCGTGCTACGTTACAAACATTAAAAGACAAACAACTAAGACAAATAATACTTGTTGTTGTATATTATTATAGATACATGAAGAATATTTTCTCGATGACCGTAGTCGATATAGTCGACGTATGATTATATTATATAATGACAAACAGAAAATATATAGGGTTATATAACTCACATCGTCACGGAACTCGATAGGTGTCCAGACAAACGTTTACACGGTCGACTAACTAGGTCTGAGCTCGTTTCACCCACAGTGCGATTTGTATAAAGTGAATATTTGCAAACTTGTGAAGTAAGTATTGAAGTACTGTTTTTGTGATTTAAAATACATTTTGAAAAAAAAATATTTGAACTATACTCGAAATATACACTTATTTTATTATTATTATTATAATAAAAATACAAAAATATGAAATAAAAAAAATCGTAAGTCTAATCAATTGCATAAGGTACTATGTCAAAAAAGAAAAAAAAATACAAATAAAACCTTTGCTGTTGGAAGTTTAGAACATACGCAATTTTGTAACTGCACCTTAATTTTACATTTGAAACTAAATGTTAATAATAATATTATGCTATAGCTAGATTTTAAATCTTAAGATTTGTACAGTAGAAGTGTTTTCCAAAACTATTCATAGTAAAAAATGTATATATATATCGATTTTGTGAACGTGAACATATACGAACTTATTCAATTAATATAGATGCTAAAACTTACTTTTATGCTAAATCCTTTGGGAAATATCCATTGATATTGGATACTGTCTCCACTCAATTAAAATGAAATATTTATGTTATGTATATTAAAAAAAAATTCTTACCTCGAAAAATGTTAATCTTGAATAGTTTTCACGGATAGTTAAATATTAAAAACTTTTGTTGTTTTTTTTTTAAACTATTTCATCTAGGAATTTCTAATGTAAAAATCTTATTCATCGTCTTTTTCTCATCGTCTCATTATATTCATTGTTCACATTTACTTATTGTATTTATTGATTGTATAGATTGTAAATTTTCATAGAATAAACGACATTAAAAATAAAAACTGTATTTGTACCTATTGAAATTTGACAAAACATTTTAAAAGTATATTTGAAAATTATAGATATTTTTAAATATTATATATTAGAATTTTTCCACAGCAATATAGCGTTTAACATACGATTCATCGGGCAATTTATGTAACGTATATTGTAAATATCAAAATAATATATGAATATATATTACAGGTATCTGGTACTCAAACTTAATATCGCGACTAAACATAGACGTATAGTATTATATTACCTACTTAATATTTATTGCGTGGTCGGCCGTTCGTTGGCGCGATAGATGTGATGCAGCAACCCGAGCGTTTCGTTCTGACGCCGTTCCAAAAGTTTTGCATTAGATGGAGCGTGCTTTTCGACTCGTCCTCGGACCGTCTGTCCACGATTGAAACGGTGCTCAGGTCCGTTCAATTTTCGACGATAATGATCACGTCGGGGATGACCATGACTTCCGTGCTGATCGCCGACAACAAAAAAGCGCTCGAATCATTCACGTACTTCGTGATATGCGTGTTCATGTTGGCCATCATCACGTTCGCCATCCGGACGAAACGTTTCAACCGGACCATGCTGCTAATGGTCGTCAACGAGTTCCCCAGCTACGAAAGACCCATGCCGGATGAGCTCAAGCGCAAGATGTCGGCAATACGCACGTCGTACGGCGAATTCACGATGAAGGTAATGGCCTCGTATCTCACACTGGTCTTGTTCGAAATACCGGCCACGGCTATGGTGCCGCTGACAGCCGCTAGTCTCACCGACGTAAAGTTAGGTTCACAGAGCACGCAAATGGTGGTCCTATGGTTCCCGGGTGACACGAGTCAGGTAAATCTACTGCAAACATAAATTTTTACATATTTTTATTCATTATTGTTTGCATATAAAAAGTATTTAAGTATTTAGTATGAATCATAACACAATTAGGTTAAAATTAGGTAATCCAATAGTATTTTTAAGGATTGGTTACGGGGGTATCAAAGGGTAAATAATTCATTGACTTAAATTTATAAATGAGTTTATATTCTAAAGTTTTTATTTTTTACAAAAACAATGTTGGATAAATCAACGTATTAATATCATCAAATAACCCATACGATGTTAAACTCGGACGAATACAATTTAATTTAGGGGAATATAAATCATTTTTATTTAGATTAGGATATACCAATGGCATAGATGTTTAAAATAAATAATATTAAATTGTATGTAGTTTTACCAATCTAGACAAAAGTAATTTCATTTTATTTTGATAGACATAAGACAAACTACCAAAAATTATCAGCGAATTGTTTAGGTTTTTCTATGCTTAACAATTAACTTGAAGTCAGAATTCCATAATTTATGGACAAAATATTTAAAAAATATATTTAGCCATCATTTAAATAGTAGTAAATAAAATGTTCCAAAAACAGTTCGCCCAAATGTATTATACTTGTTATACATAGTTGTCGAGTTTTACATAATATATTTTATTTTATTTTATATCAATATCTAATACTTATACTAATATAGTACATTTTACCGTAAAAAATTCAAAAATAAATAATATATAATTGATTCATTACTAACTTATTTCTTATTATAAATATTTTAATTTCTGTTTTATATATATATATAAATTCACCTAGCGTTTTTCATAGAATATGTGATTGTTAATAAATCTAAAACGTAAAAATTTAAATTTTCAGGCTAAATTCAATACCATACCGTTTATACTTACATCTCAAAACTTATCGATGCGAAAATCATAAAATATAATACAATAAATAAGCTTTTACGGTTATACGTTATTTAATTACAGTTTTATAAAAAAATAGGGTTTATCATAAAAACAAAACGTTTTTACAATTGTTATGTTTACTAGTCTGCACTTAAACAATACTCTTCGTTAGGTACTAGGGTATATTATTTTAATTTTATTTACAGAAGTATTCGTTTTTAATAAATAAATACAATAAATAATCTTTTATGCATAATCCTAATTCCTAACTTTCAATAATTGCAATGTAATACAGAGGATTGAATTAATATAGTTCTGCGAAAATATTATTAAATGTTGTAAAAAATATAATAATATTTTTTTAAAAGTTACAAGTACCCACGAGACCACGAATAATATTCTTGAATTACAAAAAAAACTAAAGTCATCATTTTTCATTCAAATATCTAATTTCGTCTAAATTTGATCTAAATACGTCTTTAAAAAAATCATACATTGTTTCGACGAAATTCAATACAATTAAATATTCAAAAGCTTAAAAATAAAAACTGTTTATGTATGTTTAATGTTTTTAGATAGCTGAGAACTTTAGAGAAACCTTATATTAAATTTTCAAGCTCTTTAACAAAGTGAACATTTTTTTTATCGACATTAATATTAAATACTAAAAAAATTTAAAAATTTAAAAATGTATTAATATCTCAAAAAGAGACACAATTATACAATGAGTAAAAAATACTGACAAACATTTAATGAACATATTAAAGGTCTTCAGACTAAAATTTTCTTGTTGAAAAACAAACACAAAATCGATTTTATAGAATCCTGGTTTTGAGTAAACAATACGGTTTCTTTTTTTTCCTTGATTATTTTGAAAAATACTAGAAAATATTACTTTTTTCCAAAAGTACTATATAGATCTAATTTACAACTAGAAAGCATCCCCTAAGTTCAAAACACTAAAAGGTGATGCCAGACAGAAAAAAAAATACACACATCATTGAAAAATCAATATATTCATTACTTTGTTTAGTCAAAAATACCTATAATATACGAATATACGTAACATCAGTTTTCATCAAAATATTTATATTTGTTACATTGTTGTAATTCACAAAGGAAAAAAACAAATAGACTAGACATTTTCGTCGAATATTTTAGCATCTCCTGTACATAAAATAATCAAAATATTTACTTTTTTGAGATTCTATTATTTGAGACTTTTATTTGTTTGTTTTTTTTTTTTTTTTTGATTTACGTCAATTCAATTTTATTTCAAGATTCATTATAAATTGACTTACACCAATTAAAAAAATAATTTGCCATCGTTAAGCCACGTTTTTTCAGCATTTCAAAACAAAATGTTGGTATAATTGGTTTATATTTATCCATTGTTCTATTTCCTAAAATATTAACAGTGGAAACTTGAAACAGTGGTTTTTTTATTCACAAGTATACATAAACAATAAAATATCCTTTTCTATAGTCTTTATAATTTATATATACAATTAATATACATATAATATGCAATATATTATGCATTATATAAATATATTGTGTGTTATTTTTGAAATAAGGCTATTGTTTTTATTTAAATTAATCTTTTAAAGATATTTGAAAAGTTAATAACAAATTTCAAAGCATTCACAAAGGTTTTGATATTTTTTATCTTCATTTATTTAAAAATACAAATATTGATTTGATAGTTTTCATAAATGTATTGTTTTCGCTTCAGTTGTAAATATTTATAAGCAATATCATTTGAAGTATATACTTACATATTTCATGATAAAAAGTAATTATATCATTTTTATTTTTATTTTCAATAATTTTAAGGTTACTTAAATTGAATATCAGTTTATGATTCTCAGACTTCGGGTATAACAGCGAAATGATGTGGGTGCAATATTTCTTTTGAATACGGCATACCTACCAATAATATCGATTTTTCAATTACCCGCCTCACAATATGTCGTATAATATCATACATTTTACAGATCGGGACGTATGCGGTTTCGTTTGTGATACAGTTTTTGATCGTCGTGACCGTAAAGTTCATTATAACCGGCATCATGTGTTCGTTTACGTTCTTCGTCAGCCAAATGATATCCGAGTTCCAGATATTGTCCGCCTACATCGAGCACGCGGTCGAGATCGTCGAGTACGATCAGTCCACCGGCAAGACCACCGAACAGAAGCTCTTGGATCACGTGAAAAGCTGCGTGATGCTTCATCACCGGCTGATTGACTTCAAAGACCAGCTGAACGAGAGTTACGGGTACATCATACTGCTGGAGCTCATGTTCAGCACGCTCTACTTCTGTCTGTCGGCGTTCAACATGATATTCGTGGGCAACCGGTTCGTTATAGCCAAAGGTCTGCTGACACTCTCCAACTACCTGGCCGAGCTGTTCATATTCTGCATGTACGGCAGCATGGTCGAGGACGCGCACGTGGGCTTACTCAGGGCCTCGTACTCGGCGGCGTGGTATGCGCAGCCCGTGCGCTTTCGCCGGTCACTGATGATGGTCATGTCCAGGACGCAAACGTCGTTGCAATTGACCATCGGCAAGGTGTTCATAGCCAATTTGCCACTATTCTTGTCCGTGCTCAAGGTTTCCTATTCGGGCGTCAACGCGCTCAGGGCGGCTAACGCCAAATAAAGTCGTTAGCTATACTGTTATTATATCGCAGAGTTGGGGGGAGGCCAACAAACACACACACGCCCACATAAATATTCCCGACAAAAATCGATTTTAAATTTTTTATTTTTTATCCTCTGTTTATATGTACGCTACATTTTACGCATTAGAGCTCTGTTCATTAGATTGAATAATCTTATTTTCGTATCTCCGGCTAGTATAAGTTTACGCATTGAAGGCAGCTGGTAATTTAAATAAGGGAAATTATAGTGTTAAAACTTTTGTTTATGACCCAAGATCACATAAAATGGCAACGTCATACCCACATCATATGCAATGCTCCACAGAATATAAAATATACGATAATACCGAGCTAGCGTTAGTACCTACCTATATAACTTTTTGGCATGTCGGTATAAAATGTATATCGACGCACATCACTGCATATTTGACGACCAAAATATACGTGTGTATGCGCACGATTAGAAAACAAAATATTTGACGAGGAAAGAGTTTAAATATTATATAATTTTATATATCTTATTATTAGAACATAGTGATAGAATAGTCGTTATCGTTCTCATTTTGAAAAATTCAATTTACCATAATTTATAATCTAAACGTACGGTAATATTTTGAGTGAGAACTTTTTGATTTCGATTTAATTTTATTTGAATATTCTTCAACTTTCAAGTGTAGGTTTATATTATAGTAAATATTTTATTTAATACACCCGCAATCTTATTCAGATGACATCGATATATTATCATTATTATGCATATCATGTTACTACACTTATTGTGAGACAATGAAAAAATGAGAATTTCAAATTAATTAATTTATTTATCAATGGTATTAACATATATATATATATATATTATTTTATGATTTTAAAAATAATGTGAAATATAATTGTAACGTGATACTAAATAAAATTAATGTAATACAATTCAATAATACGGTTTAGATGTGTTATGAGATGTTATAATGAAAATCAGCGGTGAATGTCAGGGCAATACGATTGTATATATTTTATGAGTTTTGTGGAGTTAACCATAAAACGTAAACAAAGTATTGTTATAAGACAAGAATATTTTGGTGCTACACCGGAACACCATACAAATTACACAACTCGTCGATTATACAATGAAATTTTTTTTTATTTCTTCAATACTTATACTAAATCAAAATTTTATTAAATCCTGATAATTTATTATTCTTAATCATACTCAGAGGAGAATATAATCTATAGATCAAGGGTGACTAAACTTTTTATGATAA
Source organism: Rhopalosiphum maidis (assembly GCF_003676215.2). NCBI lineage: Eukaryota > Metazoa > Arthropoda > Insecta > Hemiptera > Aphididae > Rhopalosiphum > Rhopalosiphum maidis. The sequence continues at coordinate 45,607,267 of NC_040878.1, forward strand.
AACTCTACTAAGGTTAATGAAAATATGTGTGCATCGAGGACAGGAAAAATTGTTGTCAGCAGTCCACGGGATTTATTAGGGGGGTTACTAAATGTATAATAACATATTTCAACTAGTGGGGATCGACTTTTAAATCATCTGGAATCGATCGATAGGTCACGATTGACTGTTTGAGCAACCTCTGCTATAAACTATAGTTACATATTATATAATATTATACATTATTAACAAACAAATAAAAGGATAAATATTGAATACAGAATAATAAATCTTCAATTCAAAGATGTATATTAATAAAAATTTAATAAGTTCGACAATAACAAGCAAGATATAATTTTATAAATCATTTTTTTTTTAACTTTTCTTATACTATTACAGTATTACATTATTTGTTTATAAATTAAATATTTACAATATAAGTGTATTTGTTGTTTGATGTTAAGTTGATTGTAAACGGATAAAGAGACTTTCCACTGAAGTCGTATAGACTGACCTTTCTACAACTAATTTTTAATATTTATAAATAAAAAATAATAATATTTTTTAATGTTAGACCTTAAACACATACACATGTTATCATAGAACACAATAACGATTGGACATGAAAACATTAATACATTATTTAATCTTCTTAAAAGTATAAGAACCCTTTTGTAAAATAAAACTTCTTACATTACTGACGAACAGTAAGAGTTACCATGAACTTTTAAAAAGCACTTAGGACAATGCCTTTTGACCATATAATACCTCTAAATTTGCAATTCATATAGTCGTAATAATAAATTAGGATAAGTTTTTTATTGGGTTATATTTTTAACAAAGTGAAAAAAACCTCAATGTTAGGTGGTACAGAATAGTACTTTTTTTGAATAATATAGTATCCATAATAACTAATAGTCAATATGAATATCCTATATGTAATAAAAAAAATAAATTGACAAAAGCTTAGAGAAATAGTATTATTTATTTAAATAAATCTATCTTGGTATTTTACGAAACATAAAATGTTCATTATGTTTTTATTAGTCCACATATTACTTACATATTATTAGATAAAAAAAAAATAATTTTGATTTTGTATAAATTGCATAAAATCATATGGAATTTTAATTCCAAGCTGAGCGATGAATGTACCTTTTAATTTTATCAAAATGTATTTTATTTCTATTATTTGTATATGAGTATACGATAAGGAGTCGATAAAATGCTTCGATTTTCAAAAAAAGGGAGTGGTTTTTGATAACAAATAAGATCTAGCTTATATTTTAAAAAGGTCAAACTTAAAAATTCACAATACTTACTTTTAAAATCGGGAAAAACAAACAAAAAAATTAAGGAAAAACGAAAATTTCACACAAATCTAATTTTGTTTTTTATGTAACTCAAAAATGAATAACTGTAGATATTTAAGATAATCACCAAATGTTTATATTAGCGTTTTTTTTATTTACGATAAAATATACAAAATATTTTGATTATTTTTATGCTATTAATAGGCATAATAAATTTTAATTTTTTTTAGTTTTTTTCTATAGATGTGGAGTAACATTTAAAACTAAGCTTTATATAAGTTTTTGATTTATTAATTAAAAAATATCAAAAATCTATATTCTTAATATTTTTTTATAACTGTTTGATGTCAAGAAAATTGGTAAATTATTTAATAGTTGGAAATTCATTAAAATTTTTATTTTTATTTAAGAACTAAAATTATAAAATTTAATACAGGTTCTTTATTAGTTTTTCAACCTATATATGAAAAAAAATTCTAACAGAAAGCCAAATTAATTTTTTATTAACATTTTAAGTTTAAATGTTTATGACATTTGATATTCACTCGTAAAATAATTATTTCTCCTAAAACAATTTTTGATATTGTATTGTATTAAAAAAAAAACAACAATAGATACATAGTTAAAATGTTCACAAAATTTTTATATTATTCTATAAATTTTTTATACTTTTTAACTCTTTTTGAGTTATTTATTTTTATTTATTTATCATAGGTATGAGAAATATTAATTCTTTTTTAGTTTTGTGCTATAATGTCGATAAAAAAATATCCGATGGTCGAAATTCTTAAAAAATTAATACAAGATTCCACAAAAGTTATTTTTATATTTGTTTAAAAATATTAAAAACACGTAGGCATATTTTTTTTTACATAGGTATGCATTTTAAGTTATAACTTTGACGACTAACTTGTAGTTAAAAATGCATAAAAACGTTTTCTTTTGTATCTAAATTTTGAAAATTGTATACAAAATTGTCATAAATAGTTCATACTGAAACCATAAAATCTAAAAATATATAATGACAGTTATTTTTCATATATGTTTTAAATTTCAATTTAGATGAAATCACTTATTTAAACGATAAATAACGATACATTCATTATTTTGTTGTTACAAATATATTATTTGTGGTAACTCTTATGTATTTTATTTTATTATGAATTTAAAAATATTATCTATTTTTAGATACTATAAATCTATTTTTACTGTTTTATGGTACTTAAAGAAAAATGTCATTACATTTTGAAATTGTGTTATAAAAAATAATATAATATGTTATATTTATATATAATAATAATATTTATAATAAATTTATTATAATTTAAATACTAATAATATAATAAATGCAATATTTTCGGAAATAATTGTATCAACTTATTATAATAGTAAAATTAAAATAAATGACTTTAATAGTTATATCAAAAAAAATATTACAAAATATACTGAGTGATTTAGGCTACCCTACCATCTTCGCTCAGAATCATTTTTTGTGTATAATAATATAATGCTATATCGTTTAATTCAAATTGAAGACACCTACTATTACTATTACACTTGATACCTATTGTACCTACAGCAGAACGATACCAACTTTTAAAATGTATTTAAGTAAATCACATTTCTGGTAGAATGATATTATGTACTTTAAGTTTATACCTATTTAAAATTGTAAATTTAATAATGAACTAACGAACAACAAATGTTTACAAATATTCAACTTTTATGCTAGTAGTAAGTTTAAAATAGGTTACCTAAACAGTTTAATTTGATTCGGTGATTTGGATTCTGCCATTCATTTTATAAGTCAACAAAAATTAAATAAACAATAACATTAACGGATTCAGTTTCGTTTCTTTTAAGAATGATTATTTATAATATTTTGGATAACGTTGGGAAAATGCTTATGGATGATATTATGTATAAGATAAACGAGATTTGTTTGATTTTAAAATTGAAATTGTGTTAAATTTCCTCTACAATGTGAGGAAATAGGATAGTTTCAAAGAAGCGTTAAAAATGGGTGTTAAAAATACTAAATATTACTTTTTTGGTAGATTTTTTAAGATAAATTTGATTATTTTATCTGTTATTTTGTCAAGTATTTTTTTATTAAAAATATTATTCCTGAATGTGTTGTATACTTAGCCGGGTAGAACGTAGAACATTAGGAAGAGGTAGGTTTATTAAGTTGTCTAGAAAAAGGATAAAAAATTTTAATTTTGATTATCTTTTTCAGAAAGATGTATATAAATTTTTTAACGTTAGTACAAAATTAATGTGTATTATCAGTTTAAAGTACAATATTTATACTTAATAAAATAAATCTGGAAAGTTTGTTTGTTTGAACACGTTAATCTCTGGAGCTACCAGCAGGATTTGAAAAGTTATTTTCGCATTTGATAATCCAGTTCTTGAAGAAGGTTATATGCTATTTAACAACTCCGTACAACCTTTAGGAGTCGATTAAAAAAAAAGAAATCAGAAAAAAAACGAAATAATAACGTTGATATACGATACGATGTGGTTTGTTGGGGCCAACAATGTCCACATTGTCAGTTAATGATGAAATAAGTTTTAAAAAGTCCTATTATAAGATGTGGTATTTTTTTTTTACGAGCATCGAAGTGTAATGGGACAGCTTTAAAGTTTAAAGTTATAAAAGGCAAGCCGTGTCGTATGTGAATAACGAATTGAACCACGTTTGAATCACATAAAAGCCGTAATTTTACTGGGAAACGAAAGATAATAGGTATATTTTTATCAAAATTTAAATTGTATACATGTCTAATAAGTATGAATTGTTTTTAAAAACGTGTACTACAATAATAAATTTTGCATTTTTTGTACTATATTATAATATTTAAATAAATAATAAAACAACGTCCTAGATAAGGTATAAATTAGAGATGTATCAATCTATATTAATCTTAAGAAATTCTTATCATTCTATGCTTCATTTTCTGATTAATACGAATTATATATGTTATATAATATAAATTATAAATTATATATTATTAAAACTGTTGTAAATTATAAACTCGTACCCATTATTATACTCATAGCAATAATTTTTTGTATTATATTATATATAAAAAAAAAATGTAAATTGGAATTAAATTTCCGTAAATAAAGATTATTATTATTATTATTATTATATTTTATTTTTAAGATATAGTTATAGAAAAAAATATACACCGTAAGGATGTAAGGTTATTATTTGTTAATACATAAGGTTGTTTTAAAAATCAAAAGATTGACTATTGATAGATTTTCTTTACAATATGTATATATAAGCATTTTTTAATTTAAATATTTTACATAATATTGATAATATATTGTAAAAAAATGTAACACTGATAACATAGTTTGGTGTTGGCCGCCCAGTGGCCTACCGGTTCCTATAATATCTGCAGTGTTCAACGTATATTCTTTAAATAGTTTTTTTTTAGATTGTTTATTCTGAACATTTTTAGTAATATACTAATACTAATACTGGTAATTATTCCTGATTTCATAAACGTGGCGTCTACCATTTGTTAATATCGTTAAGATTTCCTTAAAATGTTGTATTTGCATTTTGATTTACTATATAATTAATAACTGTTAGTGCCTTAGTTTTAACTTTTAATTTGAAGTATGGACCGTCGAAAAAGGCTAAGTGGCACTTGTTACAAAAAAACAGTACTCGTTGAAAAATAAAAACTTACCTGCTCTTATAAATAGTTGTATGAAAATTCAAGACATGTTTAAATCTTCAACATTAACATCTGAAGGTAAAATGTTATTTTATTTTAAAATTTTTTTCATTAAATATGTGTGGGTATATAGGTATTATATTTCAAAACTAGTCACTTTCTTTTTGATTAATTAAAAATTCGGTACTTATAATAAATACAATTTAAAATTCATTTGAAATCGGATATAAAAAAAGACAGATTAAATATACTGACAATCCTAAATACTGAAAATGGTATGACTATAAAACATGACTATATAAATGTTATTAATACTTTGGTGCCAAACATGTTCTTAAAAAATTGTAAATATTTTATTATATTTCCATTATCATCATTTGTCATGGTCGATTAATATTTTCACAAAAATTATATTTTTTGGGAATGGAGTAAAAGCGGAAAAATTATGTTGTCCTAGTATACAATTTTTTTAAATTTGCTCCTGATTGTAAATCATTTTTATCATTCCGCGAAAGCCAAATGATGCTTCGAGGATTTTTATACATAACGCGTGGCTTATAAATACGTATATATACTTACGTTTTCTATGCGTAGAATATCCATAAATACATAAAAACTGCATATATGTTATGTAGTATCATTTTTCCTAACGACGGTCTTTATCAATGTATAATGAAACGATGAGAGGAAGTTTTAAAATACTATCGGAATCTAAATAGTATTAATACAAATATATTTTCAATATTTATGGAGTTGTATATTAAAATACGTAAGTAATAAAATAAAAATATTAAATTTTTTTAGATAACATAAAATATTTACTTTTTGAACAACAGTGAAAAACTATGCAGTTTTCTGTAGAATTGACAAAATGTGCATTTTAAACTTATCATTGCATATAAAAAATGGATATTTAGTTTGGTCTGCTATAAATTATATAATATATAGAACAATATGTAACTCCTAGTGTTTAAAATTTCTGAGTCCTAATTGTAACAATATAATCCATAGAGTTTCAATTACCATTGAAACATGAAAAAAAAAAATTGTTAAAAAAAAAACATTTGTTACATTCTTTATATTTTAAACCAAAATGTTCATAAAAACATGATGCTGAAAATAAATTTAATCAACAGATTATACATTTTTAAAACGTTAATATTTTTATTATTTAAATGACTAAGATTAATTTTAAAATGTATGATCTCGTTTACTATCATAATCTAACCTACTATTTTCTAAGTATTTATTTATTAAATTTTTTATTAAAATCGGCGACTAACTGAATTTATATTTTAAATGCCTATATTTTATTTAATGAAGTTTTAGTACCTATAGCTATCACGAACCATAATATCTAGTATAATTGTGTATATAAATTTGAACTTATTAGATGCATCAAAACTTTAATATTCATTTTAAATTCTAATTAGTTTACACTTAAGTTTAAATTTAAATTTTGAATATTTTAAAATATTCATTTGGTTTAGGTAAACTCTTTCGTTACCTATATTACACTCAAAAAATTTAATTAAAGTTTATGTTTGTTTGAATTAGTATTTTTTGTTTTTAAATGAAACTTCTTTATGGAGGATATGAGAAAAATATTTAGTCACATGACCGACTAATTGGTGCGTACGCAACCAAAAAGTTCAAAACCGATTTCAGTCAAAAAAATCATGGCATCAGTGTTTTGGGACCACAAAGACGTCATATTGATTAAATATTTACCTCAGGGTGAGACCATCAAAGCAGCAAGGTATTGTGAAACCCTATAAAAATTAAGGAGAGCTATTCTAAATAAAAGGAAAGGTCTGTTAACAAGAGGAGTCTGCCTGCTGCACGACAACTCCAGACCCCACACAGCCAATGTCATGAAACAATTTTTAGGCTCATTTGGATGAGATGTTTTGAACCGCCCTCCGTATTCCCCGACCTGGCGCCTTCAGATTACCATTTGTTCACTTCCCTGAAAAAGCACACGTGTGGAAAAAAATTGTTTACTGACGAGGAGGTGAAGGGGCGGTCGAGAAGTGAACAAAGGAGGTGGCGGCAGACTCGATCGACATTATTCACTAGAAAAATTTTTGTGACCACAGTTTTCAACGTACTGAACTTGTTATGGTCTTGTTATAAAAAAGAGGAGTAAAGCTATACAGAAGTGTAGCGAACATAGTAAAAATATATTCCCTGCGATTGTGAGAGCCTCAGTGCACCTACTTTCTGGATATGCCTCGTACAATTAAAACGGATAACTTTTTCACATTACTCATGCGATAACTAGTTCAAAGAAGGATAATTTGTATATTCCGTGATGAGGTAACTCGTAATTAAAGTAAGTACCTAAATGGCATATAATTAACTTGGACTTATATAGTTTCAATTAAACGATATTCCCGAAAAAGAGTTAATCGTTTACATGTGCGGATTATGTGATCTCGAATAATCTAAAGTACTCGCTGTTAAATCAAATTTCATGATTTTACAATATTCCCATTAATCGTGGTTTTTGGGTTTGTATAAATATATTATATGTTACATATTATGACGTATTTAAAAAAATTCCAGGACATAGCTGCATTATTTTTACTTATAAGTATTCTTGTTCTAAGTTTACAATATTGTCATCGTCATTCGTTTGCGACCTGTGTCTTCGTCTGCATCTATTTTTGCGATCTGATGTACAACTTGTAATCTTATTGTCTATAAGTATTAATATTTTTGATCACTGTTATCAATTTAATTAATATGTTTTCTGATTATTATTATACCTGATGCCTAATGCTTATATTACTAGCATGGTGCATAATGCGGTTTATAAAGATGAAATAAATTTACTTTTAGTAAATATAATATTATATTAATATTGGTAAAATGATATCTACTATATAGATATTTATAACCTATATTACTTATAATAGGTATCTATTATTAATAATAAATCTATTTTGTCATACATTCAATATTAAAGCAACTACAACACACTATTCATATTTTTTAAAGCTTAAACACAAAAAAAAATAGAAAATCATATGATAAAATAAAAATATTTAGACATTTCAAAAAAATTAATTTGTTTTAATAATCACTTATTGCTATAAGTATGTAATTTTTTTTCTATTATCTTTTTAGAACTAAAATAATAACGTTTAAAAATTTTAATAAAATTAGCAAAATTAAGAGAGAGAATCTTTTTTTAACAACTATTAATTATTCAACTCAAATGTCATATTATACTCATATAAAACCAAAATTTTAACCTGAAAATCATTTTCATTATCTTAGTAAATACAAAAAATTAACCTTAGGATAAAGCTCTGTATTGAAAATTTTAATTTTATTAAGTAGTACTTACTTTATTTATAGTGGATAGTTAGTAACAAAGTTGCAGATAAACAAGTTAAATTATTCATCCTGTCCCCAAACATACCACTTATAGACATCTCATTATAAACCAATATTAAAATACATTTTGAAATAAAAATATATCTTCATGTCATATATCTTCTTATTGAAAAATATATGGAGCAGTCAACCAACCGAGTTAAAACAATCGATCATAAGATGAAATAAAAACCTAAAAATTAGCATGGAAAATGAAAAAAAAATAAAGTTAAAATTGAACATGCTAAACTCTATTGGACAAAAGAGACCCTACTGAATGTCAATCTTTCATTCCTTTCAACTACCTACCCTAAAAATTAACATAAATTTAATGAACATATAAAGATCGCAGAGAGAAACATAAATAAGTCATATTATTTCTGAGAATTTAGGTCCAAACTCGACCAATGAATGGAGTAACAATTTTTTAATTTTTTTGTTATTTTTACATAAATAAATTTGTTCTATAGCAGTTTTTAATCTGGCATTATTTTTTAGACACCCTTATATTATCTATATTATTATCTTGTCATACAAAAAACAAATCTTATTATAAAATTTATATTGTATAAAATATCTATGTCTAAGGTATATCATTTGAACATTACGTGTTAATATCCTAAATATTTCAATTTGTTAAATATCATGTAGGTATATATTATATACATTTATATAATATACTCGTATAGGAGTGCTAATGGCTCAGTCACTGAAGTGAATTTTTTTTATAATCAATAATGATGTAAAAAAAATACATTGTTAAATATTTATTTAGGCTAATGGATATTCAATAGTATTGAATTATACAACTATAACATTTAAATAATCTAATAATATTATACTTATAGTATTTAAAGTAACACATTTTACATAATTTTAGTTGATTTATTACATACATTCCTTAATGTTTATTGAATTTTTTTTTTACTTTTAAAATTAGTATTTATAAAAAAATAAAAATTGTAATTTATGCGTTGAAAACTAAGTTGGATTTATTTAGTTATTTAAATACACTATTCAAACATTTTATTCAGTTGTTTAATACTTATTTCATAAGCTAATACATTAACCGAAATGAATAGCAGCATTTTTGATAATAGAACTTAAGTATAAAATGAATAATCAATATTTACCCAATTTCACTGTCGTTTATGTGAAAAGTATTCAAACAGAAACCTACCCTTTGTATAATATCAAAAGGAATGTAAAATGTACAATGGTAAAATACCAAAACATATAAACTGTAAATAAATGTTAAAATAAGATTATTTATAGTGTATGAGTTATCCATTTTTATTTGATTAACTATTTGTTCTTTTATTTGAGGTCAAAACATTTAGTATTTTTTTAGTATTTTGGTGTATAATTTTTGTATATTACAATCATAAAACCATATATCAATTTAGAAATTAAAATTATTCAAAATAAAATATTATAAATTAATGTAATCATACTGCGTGTATGATACGAATTTAAGAGGTGCCAGAGGGATTTTTTTAAATATTATTTTGACAAAAAACATATAGAATTAAAAACGCTTCAATATATTTTCATGGACATTTTTATTTATCTCACGTCAGTAAAACTTTAGGTTGTCAAAAAATAGGTATATACAAGCATTTCAAATTTTGAAAAATATTCTCAGGTATTATTATTGTTCTATGTTTATTCTAAAATCTACAGATATATAATTGTATTTGCAAATTATTATAATCAATAATTATTATTATATAGATATTATTACATTATAAATTACAACAAGTTTTTATGATTAATAATAATGTATAAACACGTATTATACTTATATTTTTTTTTTAATCATATTGTAAACTAAGCACATTAATAATGCTTTGATTTAAAAATCACCCATTTATTTTGAAATTATAATATATGTCTGAATATTTCATTGAGGTTTACCATAAAATATTATAATAAAAAAATATTAATAATTTGTAATACTCACAGTGAATATTCATTAATTAATTACATAAATTATGTTTTGACGTAAAAGTCACCCACTTATTTCAATTTGACATTGCATTTTTGAATATTTTATTGAAATTTTCCATAAAATATAAAAACAAAATACATAGAAATGTTTATTAAAAATCCCTTTGATGTAATTTTCATAACAATCCTGTCAAAATTAATTGTATAATATTACCCAAATTATATTTATACAATTTCGTTAAGTACGTTTAATGTATATGTATGTGTCACATGTATGTATAAAAAAAAAATAAGTTTCCCCAAACCTTTTCTGAACAGATAATATGCAGTGTTGAAAACATGCCCTACATAAATGTAGTATTGTTGTTTTTGGCCACATGTACAATATCTGCAAGTCAATCTGACAATAATTTCGATGCAAAATATAAATTAATGGAACAATTTTTAACGGCCAAAAATCTAGACACTGCTCTTTTGTACACGTGTTGGTCACTGCCAGGTAATAAATAAAATTTATTTGGTTATTATAATATATTGTTATAATCACCGTAGTTGATTTTTTGTCATACATTAGATCGAATAAAGCATATGGAAAAATTCAAAGAAAAAAAAATAGCGGTCTTATACCGCAATAAAGAAGATTTTTATGGAAATTTGAAATTGGATGAATTGTTCACAATAACACTGTACTCTCCTTTGCTAGGAATAATTGTTGATTGGTCATGTGATGATGACTCACTATTTAAGGTATAATTAATAAATATTTATTTTTATAGCAATATGGAATAAAAATACTAAAAATAAAAATATATTATTTCCGTAAACTAATAATAACTTAAGATAGTACCAATAAAAATTGTTTATAGTACCATAATTAAATGTATAGTATATAATATATATATTTCAACAGCAATGAAGCTTCAGTGACTTTTATTTCTATAATAGCGTAGGTATTTTTAGATATTTTTTTTTTTGGTATCTCGCCAAAATAATGAAAAATATATAGTGAAAGGAAAAATAGCAAATTAAAAATATCGAAAAAAGATTTAACAAAAATGAATTATAGCGAGAGAAAATACATTGAATGATTGAGAAAAACTATAAATAATAATATAACCATATTTCTTGTAACTATATTTCTTATTATTTATTCTTTGAGAAGATAATGGGCTACACCGAGCATTTTCACGGGGTGGGGTCTGAATATTACCAAATATTAGTTAATTATAGTAATACGAGTACTTAAATGGTTAAGTAATAACTAGGGAACGGATTTAAATACTCTAAAAAACGAGAAAATGCCTTAGAAAATACGATTTAATACACCCATAACAGAAATTTTTTTATAAATGCACTAAAAAATGCTTATAAAATTATTTTTAACATTGAAAATATTCGTTTAATTATATAAATTGTTATTCTTAGGTATTAATTATTTGTATCATTTTCATCATTTTTTAGTTCTCCTATCTTTTTTTTATCCTGAAAATTATTTCTAAAAAATTAAATTAATATATAATTTAAAATTTAAATAGATACATTTGTTATACTTTTACCTTGTGTTTCATAATAATACTGTATAATCAGGTGTTGCTTAATTTTTATCAAATTTTATCAATTCCAATATATAAAAATGAATTAAAAATATAAAAAATGTCAAAAAAATATAAAATAAAAGTTATATTTTTTTTTTGTATGAAATGAACAGGGACGGATCGGAATTTTAGACCGGCCCGGGAAAATAACATTTTAGTGGCCCACTTGCAATCATATTTTTGTAGAGGGCAAGCGCACAATACTGAAAGTGGTAATTTTTTAGCCCTTTATAGGAGCGGTAAATATTTATTTACATTTTTTGGTGTATTCATTGTTCTTACAAAAATGATTATATTATAAAGATATAGTGAGGTTTGAATAGACAGATATATGATAGGTACCTAGTTGTTATTGGTTGTAATTCTTAGTTAAAACTTAAAAACTATTTGGCCTACTTTAAATATATGTGTACTGTTTTAAAAATACTATAATATTACTAATTACATTACTTACATACTAAAACACATATATTACCAGTATAAATAAACAATATTAATTATACTTATATATATTATTAGAATTGCATATTTAGTTGGTAAACTAATATATCAATTCGACAGTATTTATTACATTATTATAAATAATTTAAAATTTAAAATAAAAATATTCTTATTATTCGGACTACAGGCCTATGCATACTTGCATTGTTCAAATTCGCCGTCGTCACCCACCGACTACTACCGAACGCCCACAGGCGACAACCCAAATATGGAATAACAAATTATTTATAGGTTTTACTGTTCACGGGGGTTGATTTTTTGATTATAATTATTATTACTTATAGTAATATTTATTATTCATGTTAGTTATTGACCTATTACTTCCTAGTTTGTTATTTAAAAAATAGCAATTTTTGCTATGAGAAAAAATTACAAGTTAAAAAATAAGAAAAAAACATCTATACTTTATTGATGTTACTTATTAGTTAGCGATAGGCTACAGCTGTAGAATTTGGCGTACCTACGTAGCGGTCCCATAAACTAATTAGCACGCGACCCATTGGGAATTTCCCGATTTAGCGATGGCCCAATCCATCCCTGGAAATGAATTTTGTGCTTGGAAAGCAATGTTTTTGGAAATTTAGAAAAAATTACTTTTTGCATTTAAAACCGTTCCTTACAATACTTTATTAAATTTATATTTGAATATTATATAATTTATAATTTAATATGTTTTAACTATTTAAGGACATATCGCATCTGACATTATGAAAATTGATATGTTGAGCATTATTTAGAATATATTAAACAGGAAAAAACATGTTATTAAAAAAAAAACTGTATATAAATATAAAAAAATCACTCTTCGTCTAATAATGATAACGATAATACAAATTATTTAGCCTAACAATGTAAAATTCGTAACTAAAAATTTGTAATTTGTTTCTATAAAATATACGAAAATAAGTTTAAAAAAAAAATGTTCAACTGAAAGCGATTTATTTTATTTTGTAACACAAAATTACAATATTCTTCAAAAAGTGTAACTTATATTTCATAGCATCTTTTACGGGAAGATTACACAGTTTTTGACCTTCAATTTGTGGCTCATCAAAAATATTTACCATATAACATACTATATTATACACATTTTATCACACATATAATATTTACACAGATGACTTTGTGTAAACTCATGATTTTTTCAAACTTTTTCAAAAAAACTGAAATAATTGTTTTGAGTAATAAAAAAACATAATTGTTTAAATAAATTAATTTATTAATATCTATTGTTTTCCCTCGTAAAAAAGTGATGTACAATGTACATATATTACATTTTTTAAGAAATACTACACGGTAAAATTAATGTCTTTGAGGTGACATTCCCGCTTGAACTTTTAAAATCCCCTTATAAAAAGGTGTTGTGAACATACAAATATATATACTACTCCTTTTGTGAATAAAAATAATATAAACAAATTACATTTCACTGTTTTGAATTTCGTAACAATGTAAACGTGGCTTTTATTATTTTCGCTATTTTCGCATTCACTATTTTTTTCACCATTTTTTCCTTGAATCCTTTTTTTTAATATAGGTAAATTTATAAAAATCATTAAAAATTTAAAAGGAAAGAAGAGTAAATCTCAGAATTTAAAATACTATTTCAATTCATTATAGCTTCATGTTAAACGTTTATAAAACAGTTATATAACAGTTAATTTTTAAACAACTATACATATTTTTAGAGAAAACTTTTTAAGAACATTTTTAAAGTACTGTAGTTATATAAAGACATTTGAAATTTTTAATTTTTTTAGTTTTATTTTTATAGATTTTATTGATACAAATATTCATTCAAAAATTTTTTAATTTAAAACAAGATATTTTTTGTATAGATGTGTATAAATATTTAAAATACTAGGTGCAATTTATTTGTATAGGCATTTTAAATTAAAATTTATCAATTCATCAAAATCACGAAAATTTACAAATTGTTTCGCAGTTAAAAATTATAAAATGTGCAATATTTATAAGTAACATTTGAAATAAGTTTCTTGTCTGTGGTTAATATTCATATCTAATATTTGAGAATTGCATACAAGGTTTTCAAAATTAAAGTTTAACGTTATAAGATATTCATGCACAAAATGATAATATATCATTAAACATTTTTATATTTTAATAATAATCAAAAATTTAATTTTTTGTATAACTTTTTCTTGTTTTTTTTTTCAGTTAAATAGACTTATAGTACGCATTTTATACTACAATGTTTTTTTGATTAGACATATTTTTATTTACAATTAATGATAATTAAATTTAGTTATTGTTTATCAATAAATGAATATAAATCAAATATTATAAGTGTTCCTTCAATTATTTTAAATATTTTCATAAAAATATGTTCAATATAACTATTAAAATGAGTGAAATGTAGCTACCTACTTAATAAAGTTACTAGTTTAAAAAATCGTTTAATATAAATATTAAATATTGAAATTGTTTATGTTAAGTTTTCAGAAAGTTGGTTATGGAATGCAAGTTATCATTGGCTTATGGTAATGAGTGAAAAATCAAATAACAACATTCAAGGTTTTTTAACATCAAAAAATATAAACCTCACTATCAGTAGTGAAATTTTATTAGCATATCCTAATGTGATGGATGACATTATTACTAATTGGCATATTTTTGACATTTATCGTACAGCTTTCGAACCAAGAGGAAAACTAATGATTGATGCTGTAAATAAAACTTTTGGTATATGGGGGAACCGATTATGGAAATTTGATAAAAGATCAAATTTACAAAATTTAACGTTAAATGTTGTTACTATAGTAAGTATGGCTTTAAATTTAAAAATAATTGCCTATTGTTTACTTAATGAAGTTATAACTTATTCAATATACTTGTACGAGAAAGAAGAATATAAAAAATATTTTGTGTAATAGTTCAAAGAATATATACATCTTCTCCAGGAGAGAATACATTTAAATGTTTTATTTAAAATAACATTTATATATATTACTAATAGAATAAATATAAAATAATAAAATATTTAAATTATTGGATGAAATTAGAATAAAAAAAAAGTGAAAAATAATAGTTATATATATTACTGTCATAATATAATTATGAGCTAATTTTAGCGTGATTAAAAGGTTCGTAAGATATGTTAAGAGATATTTAACTTAAGTCGCCCAACGACAATATACCTAATAAATCCAGATATAACTTTTACCACTGTTGATCTCTGTATTGATATTATATAATTTAATCATTTAATTTTATTAAATAAGAAATTGTTTTGTGGTTAAAATAAAATAATAATATTTTTAAGAGTAGTATAGTTTTAGATTTTCAAGATAGGTAACGCCTTACAATAACATAATGAATTTCAAAACTTATTAATAATCCTGGATCCAATTTTTATATAATAGAGTCAAGAAATAAGTTTTTTAGACTTCTTACGTTGGTCCAAAGTACCAGACTAGAGTAGGTACTAGACAATAAATTATTAGAAAACGAGTCATATAAATACAGAATAACATATTATTATAATTAATTTATGTTACTAGTTACTAGTTAGCTAGTTATATACATAGAAATGTAATAACTGAAGTCTATACAATGCTATTATATGTCTAAGAAAAGCGATTATGGTACTTAAGTGCAAAGTTCCAAAGTGTTTTGATAATCTTAATTAATGTGTAAACTATCGTGACTAGAATTCTCGTAAAAAAAGACAGCAACTTTCTAAAAAAAATTTAATATTTAATTTACACTTTCCACATCATGTTATGTTATACAGTTATATTAGAGAGCTTGAGTGAAAAACAATGTTGAGAACTAATATATACCTATTGAATATTTAATGATTAATTTCCAATTTTTTAATCAGACAATAACTCATTTGGATTTTAAACTGTTATAAATATTATTTATATTAATGTGTACCTACTACCTATAATATCCACTGTTTAAATACGTTGATTGAATATCTTATTATTATAATATTGTAATAAAATGTGAATATTTAAGTACAATTTGGCTTAATATAAATAGACTATGTAATTATAATGTATCTATTAAAAAGAAACAAAAACGTTACGACATTTTTTATTATTATTATTTTGTTCCCCTGACAATAATATAATCCTAACTTAAAGTAGGTACATTTTTTTAACGAAATTAATAAAAGATATAAAGTTATTTATAATATTACTACAACACTTGAGTAAACTAATAAATTAATAAATATATACTATATTACTATACTAAAGTGTACAAAATAATGTGATTTTATAAATTGTAGAATTTTAGAAAGATAAAAAATGATGCACATCTAAATTAATTAATTAGATCGTATGCGGAGGCGTGCATGCTAGAGTCGGTGTATATTATAGGGTGGGTTGCTTAATCTGTAAAATCGTGCACTGCTAGCAGAATTTAAATGGTTGAAAAAATTGTTTGTTAAATGTTCGAAAAACTTATTTATTGTGGTTATCTGAAAGTATTTATGAACAGCCGCAATACAAATCATGGAGCGTTTGATATTATCCTCAAAACTTTTGATTGAAAAACTTGGATTTTGTTTATGTGCATTTTAGCAAAATTACCACAAATAGAACTTCATGTATTTATTATGGGTGTACATTTTTCTTGTAAAGCATGAGTGAAAATCGTAAGATAATATAGTTATATAATAATATTTTAGGGCAACCCATACGGCGCCTTGGCTAATAAAAATGGCACGGATATTAAACCATCTAGTGAAGAACTGGTTAAATATTTAAAGACGTTTAATTTGGATCGCTTAAACTCCGTACAAAAATTTAGCTTTGCCATAATGTATCCGTTGACGAGAATTTTACTAAATATGA
This sequence comes from Rhopalosiphum maidis, assembly GCF_003676215.2. Taxonomy (NCBI): domain Eukaryota; kingdom Metazoa; phylum Arthropoda; class Insecta; order Hemiptera; family Aphididae; genus Rhopalosiphum; species Rhopalosiphum maidis. The sequence goes on from NC_040878.1 coordinate 45,624,513, forward strand.
CGTAAAGTATTAGTACAGATATCATAATATTATGTATCATATTATGTACTCCTCTAACCTATAATATATTGCATGTTTGCATGTATAGTATCTAAAAAAATATCTTCCCTATGCATAACTATGTATACTACTGTACATAATATGTGTATTATGTCATACTAGATTGAAAATTCAAACGACGAATTCGTGGGGTTACAAGGTTAATAACAAATGGGACGGAATAGTTGGACTGTTGATGTCCGGAGAAGCCGATTTTTCTATAAGCATAAATGCGTTGAGGTCTGAAAGATATGAAGTCGTCGATTACTCTGCTATTTCCACTTGGAAGCATTTGTATGCAAAGTTACTAAACATTTTAATTAGTTTAGGATAAGATAAAAACATTTGATGTTAATTTATACGCTTTAAACTGAATTTAATAATATTGGCAATTGAATTGCTAATATGTTTTTTCTTCATTGAAAATAACTTGTTCCTCAGACCTTGTTTCATCTTCCGTCATCCACGATCGTCTACGGCGTCAACGAACATATTCTTACGTCCGTTCGAAACAACCGTTTGGTTATCGATAATATGTATAGTGATATTGTCTGGACTTGTTTATTGTACAATCGTGCATTATGAATCGAATCAAACGTTCTCGTTGAGAGTATTAAGTGACATCGTCCTCTTAAAGATCGGCACGTTATGTCAACAAGGTAGATATATAATAATGTTCTTAGTGTCTACCTACCTATTACAATTTATCATATTAATCTGTTCTTTTATCTATGAGTCTATGACTAACAGGCACGTATACAAACGAAATTTTCGAGGGGGGGGTTTACAAATTTAGCAATACAAATTGTGCCACAACATAATAAAACAATTTTTTCCTCGTAACTCGAAAATATTTTAGGGGGTTGAACCCCCCGCCATGTATACGTGCCCGATGACTAATGATGTCGATGTATTATTACCCGTTGCGCATATACGTAAAAGTGTATCACATTTTATGTAATCGAAATGTATTTTTTAAGATATGTTGTTTAATACAGATACGTTTTATTTTTAGGTACAGTCATGGAACCTACGAAATTCAGCAATAGGCTAATTGTCATTTTAATGTTTGTGTTCAGTTTGGTTACGTATCAGTTTTATTCATCGAGTATTGTCTCCGGGCTATTGCGCCCGACTGTAATGAATATTGATTCGGTTCAAAAACTTGAAGAAAGCGGATTAGACGTTGGCGTTGAAGATTTCAATATTGTTACTAAAGTGATTGAAGTACGCTAAATCATATTAAATTGTACATTTGCATGTACAATCTATTGTGGTCTTATATTTAAATGTACATTGATTATGTTGTGTATAGTATACCTATTTAATATCATTATGTTGAATGTGTATGTGTAAAGGTATACGGAGAAATTAATCCGTTTTTGAAAAAAATTGTCGACAATAAAATTAAACCAAAATCAGAGTATCTATTAGCTAAAGATGGAGTCAAAAAAATTAAAAAAGGTCACTATGCGTTTTTCACCGATCCGGCGACTAGTTATTGGTTAATAAACGACATTTTCACCGAGAAGGAAAAATGTGATTTATCGGAATTGCCACTCCACAGACATGAAACTACTGGTTACTTGGTTCAGAAAAATTCTCCATACAGAAAATTAATCAACTATGCGTAATATTATATTATTCAGTTATTGTGAAGGATATTTCAACAAGGAACGATAAACAAAATTATCAATTTATGTACATTATTTTTCAGAAATGTTATTTTATTGGAAACTGGACTTATGCAAAGAGAACTCAGTATATGGCATGCTGAAAAACCAAAATGCACCGCTGGGAAAACTACAACCGAAGAATCTTTAGTTAGCGTAGAAATTAAAGACATAGCATCACTCATAGCTTTTCTGATCATCGGGTTTATTGGTTCTTTCACAATTCTAGTACTGGAAATAATTGTACATCGCCATGAAACAACAATTACAGCTATCTTAATAAAAAACCGAAACACCTATTCATCTAAAATATAAAAATCGCTTTTTAAGTGTCAATTTTACGTATACTATATACGTTTATAATTATTATGTAACCTTTATTTTGTTTTTTAATGTCACAGGCAAGTGTGAACTATAAGAAATAAGTTTACGGCTTAAAACAACATAATTATTTATTATTTTGATTCTTATCTTTAGAAATTATGTTTTCTATAATATATTTATTTAATATCAAATGTAAGAACATTTAATATGTACTAGGTATTTATGAGTTATAGATTAATTGTTATTTTCCTAAATTTATTTTAACATTTTCTTAATTTTGTCTTTTATATTTGATTATATAGCATATACAATTATTTTTACTATAATTATGTTACTGTGGTTAATACTGGTATGCTGGTTTTTAAATGTACTCACGCTTTTGTACATAATATTTAGGTTAATTTTTAAAACATACACACCTCCTTTTCGTGACTTTATAAGATATGTGTAGGTATATACGGTACACATAATAAATTACAATATGTTAAAGAAAATGGACAAACGAAGTAAACTGCCCTCACGCTTATAAATTATATTCTGTGTTATTTTAATAAAAATAGTTTTGAGCACAATATGATCAATGTGTTTTGTAATTATTGTAAGATCGCCAAATTTTCAAACGTTTTTAAAAGTTTGATAACTTAAACCACTATGTTTTAATAATTTATTGAAAAAAACATAAGCAATAAATATTCACCTAAGACTTAGGTATTCGATCCAATAAAAAATTACTAAAGTTTCCAGTGCTATTTTTTTGTCAAGAAAGGTTTTTTTTTTTTACTTTCATGTACATTGATACCAGTCTTTTTTGTATTGCACGTGAAAATGGTGGAATATTAAAAATGCCAAATTTCACTGTACTTTTTACTAGCTGTCTCTAGTTGTCTGTCTGTACCAGAGTATACAAGTTATCGAATGACAACGATATCGGATATAAATATAAATAATATAATATTAAATTATGATTGGAATTTCTTTAAATAATTATAATCGTAAACCTCTCGATATCTGTCACGAATATAATGTAATATGTTTAATGTTTATATATATTATATAGGTAATCATACAAAAACCGTGTACTACTACGGTACGGATATGACATAATACGATTAATTTAATTATTGACATCAAACTATTTCATGAAACATCCAAGTAGAATAATATTAGTAATCAATAGCCTCACGGAATACGTGAATGATAACACATACAGCTTCATACTTTGGTCTAGCATTACGTTTGTTTTACATGTTTTTACTCCACTTATTTGAAAAATCCGATTTTTAAAATTGAGGCTTTTAACCTAAGACCTAACGCAAATCTAAGCAATTAACTAAGCTTGAGTACTTACATAGCATAAATATTCATACTTGAATACATAATTTAAAAAAATTAAATTAAATCCCAAATTCACCTTTTTCTAAATATTGATTCTTTATTTTTAAAGAATTTTTGTAGTGAACACGGTAACAAGGGCATAGCCAGTGGGGTGGTCAGGGTTCAGACCCCCCCTCCCCGAAATTTTTTCTTGAAATAAGATTGAATAGGTTTAAATGCCTATTATATTTAAAACTTGTATAGGTACTAGGTATAACATATTTATACTCTAAGTCCCCCCCACGAAAATATTTTTTTGGCTACGGTCTTGCACAGTAAATGTAGCCTTTTTTAATGTTGTTTATAAATAAGTAATGATTCTACAGCTGCAGCCCTACAGTAAGATAAAATATATGATTGTTGAAGTGGTTTGAAATAATTGACAAAAGCTAGGAGTTTCAGTCTACATGACTAACTACATTTTCCAAGACCTTTTTGACATCTACAATCAACCTTCTTCTAATTTTAATAAATGTTGGTTTTGAGCTGTAGTCTAAGAAACAAGGTTGTCAAACATCTTACTTACGTCATTCTCCAGACTATTTCAGTTTCAGTTTCCTCATTCTGTTAAATGCGCATTTAATTCTTTCACCACTATGATCAGGAATTGCATCTGAATTCTGGAGAGATGTCCAGATTGTAGTTTTAAACTGTTAAAAACCCGTTGCATACAGCGTGCAGTGTGGCTTTATCATACATAGAGTGTTAAACATATAACGACATTTTTATCTATAATTTAATTTGCAAATGTTTGTAAAATTGACGAAATTTTTAAAATTCTAACTTCAGACGTCTGTAAAAAAACATTGAAAATTTATAATTAGATTTAATTTTAATTTCACTAACAACATCTTGAAAAAAATTGTTATGATGGTTATATTTTTAAAATTGCATCACATAAAAAAAAAAAATTATTATTAACATTTGTTTTAGAATTACAGCAAAGTTAGCAGGCATAACAGTCATATACATTTCTATCACCACACGCAGAAGACAGTACCTGAAATAACACTTATAGGAAACAAAAAAAATCAAAACTCACCATAATATACATAGAATATTAAAACTATATTATATATTATTATACAAAATTAATGGAATAATTCCAATATTATCATAACAATGTAGTACCTATAAAGTAACTATGACTAAAAAATTGTGTTTAATTATTTAAAAAAAAATGTATAACATTCTCTTAAGTCTAATTTTCTCATCAACTTAGGGTAACAATTTTATATCTTGTTCACACACAATTGACATTCCTCTACAAAAAAAAAAAATTTTAATGTAATTAAAAACTTCAATAATTGTATATACAATTGATATGCTTAAAATTTACAAAAATAAACTTACTCATTACTTCTTTTCACCTCATAATAAGTATCAACCATATCTCTGGCAGATAATTTACGTAAGAAATTAGCATCATGAGTAATGATGAGTAATTGGAATGATTTTTGAGCGCTGCGACGTGTTATAATTCTTTAAAAAAAATTATATTATTTATATTTTTATTATAACAAATAATACTGTATTTATTTTTATTTAACATACTCTGATAATGATTCAGCTAAGCTTTGAATATTAGATTCATCTAAATTTGTAGTAGGCTCATCTAGTGCAAGTATACCACAATTTTTACTGAAAGTTTCTGCTAATGCCATTCTCACAATTAAGCATGCCAAAACCTAAAAAATATATATAAAAAAAAAAATCAGACAAATATTAAAAAAAAAAATTATGTTCACTTATACTTTTTGGCCTGCACTACATCTCCCCCGCATATCCAATTCAACATCATTTTTTATCTGTACGACTCTATAATTAAAGGTTCTTCTCTTAACTAAACAATAAATATACTCAGTTTATAAAACAATTTTCAAAATAATAATTAATGTATCCATATTATTTAAAAATATCATTACGTGTATCTGTTTGTATTGGTTTATCATCAGAAGATGTTCTTATTTGAATATAGTCAATGTCATTACCAGTATAAATATCTCTCCATAATTTTTTAATAATAGTATTAATACTTTGCATCCTTTCTTTATGAAACCGATTCATAGCCCATTCAAGAGCTTTGTTGTACTTCATTAAATCTTTTTCAACGCGGCTTAATATTTCTAACTGCACTTTTTCATGTAAATATATGTCTTCAGAATTTTTGAAATGAATAGCTTTCAACTCTTCTGTGATTTGCCCAATGATATTCTCCAGCTCTTGTTTTCTACCAAGAGATTTATTTTTCTAAAAAAATAATACATTAGATCTTTGTCGTCGTCAATCATTCAATAGAAAACTAAATAATATTACTTCAACTAATAAACTTTCAGCATTTTTTCTGTTGATCAATTTTTCACTGATCAAACTGCTTACATCCATGGTTCCAACATCTTCATGAAGTATGTTTATTTTAGATAAACATTCAATTTCTTCTTTTGATTTTAGTCTTAATTTTTTGTTATTCTCCAAGTCTATTTTTTTAACCTAAAAAAAAAAAATTTTTTAATAAATTAATGAAATATATTTTTTAATTTTAATTATTAAATACTATTTAAAATATAATAGAAAATTAATTGGTACTATGATATAATATTGAACAGAAAAAAAGGTTTAAAATAATACTGGAAAATGTTTATCATGTACAAATGTTTCATGTATTAGAAACGAATAAACAATAAATAAATTTATCGATTTAACTATAAGATAATAGTTTAACTTAAGCATATTAGCATGATAGAAATTAAATGTGCAGCGTAACCATTGTCATCAACTATTTGACTGCATAGATGATAATAAATACATACATTAAATTATATTAGATGTTATATTCAATTCTGATTTAGTCTTCTATAAATCAAGAGCATATACAACAATATGCAACTCTTACAACTTTAAAGCCCTAATTTTACATATTGAATTATCGTCAAAATATGGGTAATAACTTACATAATATAGTAAATAATTTTCAGTATTTTTAATTTATGTTTAATGATAATATTAAAAATAAAAATTACCTCTTGATTAGAATTATATTCATTTATGGAATCAATTTGTTTTTGTAAAATTTTCTGTTCTTCAATATAATTCATTTTTTCTTTAGTGAGATCATCCAATAATTTATTTGTTTCCTTAATGCGCAGAGTCCATTCTTTTTTTTCATAATTATCAATTGAAGACTGCAAATTATTTATTTCTTGAATTTTTTTTTCAAGAATGTTTATCTGAAAATGTTTAAATTATTATAATGAGAAAGTTTGATAACTTATAATAAGGGACACAATTACTTCTCTTCTATTATTTTCAATTTGTCTGCTTTGTTGTTTTTTAGTTTGCTCAAAAGTATTTATACATGTATTCAACTTTTCTTGTATTGGTTCCATTGTTTCTCTGGCATTGTCCAATTCTAAACTTAATGTTGCTTCTAGATTCTGTAAATCTTTTAATTTATCTATTACACTCTTTTCATCTTGCATTTTACTTTTTATATTTAATTCATCACTAGTTATTTTATTTTGTTGTGTTTGTAATTTGTGTAAGGTTTCAGTATATTCGTTTAATGCATGCTGTTTTTTTTCCAAAACATTGCAAATTTCATTTATAGTATTTTTTAAAGAGTTCTTTTCAGAAATTGTTTCTTGAAGATTTCTAATGGAACCAGATTCACTTATTTTTGTTGTTAAACGCTGCTCTTCTTTTAAATATCGTTTAACATCATTATCAAAACTGTCAATCATTACTACATCAGATTGAATATTCTTTGCATTTGTTTCATTAGTTTCTAATTTTCCATTTTCATCTGATAATTTAGTAAGTTCATCACGACATTTTTTCAAGTTATTACTAATAATTTCAAGTTCATTTCTAAGAAAAAAAATTTTTATTGTAAAATGTGTAAATATAATATAAAGAATATTAAATTAAATAGATTTACTGAAGTTTAGGTATTTCTGTTTGTTTCAAAACTGATATTCGAGTATAAGTAGGTCTTAATTGTTGAAGTTTTGATTGCTTTTCCAAATGTATTTCTAATTGTGTAGTTGTCATTTCTAATTCACTTGGAATTTTATGTACTCTCATATTTAACTGTAATGACAAGTTAATATTAATAAGTAAGTACACTTTAGACATTAGTCTTAAGAAGAGTTATAATTTTAAAACTAACATCATTAATCAGTTCAGTCACTTCATCAACAGAACTAAAACATCGATGACATAATGGACAATTAGGATCCTGAGCTTCCAAATTTTTTATGTACCGCCTAAAAAGATGACCAGAAGTTGATACAGAACCTTTTTGAGCCTATAAATATATTTTAAAATGTAACTGTTAAAATTAAAAACCAAATTAAAAATTAGTTATAACTAAACAAGCAGGTCATAATAGACATTTAAGCATTTTATTTACCTGGGACTAAATTCAGATTTTAAATATAGCTTTAACAATATAATATATCAATTAACAAATAAATTATACTTACTTGCAATTCTTCTACTTTTTCATTGACTTCTTTTAATATTGTTTCATATTCTTGACCTTGACACATATCACTTAGAGCATTCTCATCATCGGAAAGATCTATTTGTTTTGTACGCAATTTTTCTTTAGTGTGATTATAATTTGCTTCTAATGTAGTTAACTGTTTTTGTTTTTCTGCTATACTTTTCCGATTGCATCTGATTGTCTCAGACTAAAATTTTAAAATAATTGTATTTAGTAAATGTTTTTAATTTATTTAGTTATAAGTATAATATAATATATACTAATATAAAACACTTACTAATTTATCTAAAAATGATGTAAACTCAAATTTGAGTTTTTCCTGTGGTATAAACCCAAGTAAATCTTTTAACACACTGTTAACTTTGTTTTTACTAAACAATAACAAAATATATTTATAATTAATTTAATCATTTAATCATTAAATACTTCTACATACAGTATTTTGAGTTTATTCTCTAATCCAGCCTTATTCAATAGAACAGTATCAAGCTCTGCTTGTACAACACTTAATAACTGCAATTTTTGTACTTCTTTTTCTATAATTTCTAATTGTATATTTTGTCTAAAAATATTAAAGTAGTTAAATAAAAATTATGGTTACTTCAATAAGAATATTAAACAGTATTAAACATATTTACTCATGTTTTTCCGCTTTTTTTTTATTTATTTCTGTTTTAACATCATCAATATTGAATGATTCCCTGAGCATATTTAATTTTGTTTCAATATCAAGTTTTGATTCTTGTAAAGCTGATAACTTTTCAGCTGAATGTCTTACCTTAATATTAAACATCAATCATCAAGGTAATATTATTTAAAATTTACAAAACAAATGTATTTACTTGTTCGATATTTTTTTTAAACTTTTGAATTTCAGAAGTATTTTCCAAAATTTGTTTTTCTTTGATTTTAATTTCTTGATCTAGTTTTGCTTTTTCTACTCTCATTGAATCAATATTTGATTGCAATTTAGTTTCAATTTCTCTGTGTTCTTTTTGTGTAGATTCTAATTGATCATTCATAGAAATTAGACTATTTGAAAGATTACTTATCACTTGTGAACGATTGAATTCTGTTAAGTCTGGCACTACACATTCATGAATTTTAGTAAAAAATTAATTTTAAACTATAAAAAACTCAATATTCACCATTAATTTGCATTGCACTGCTTAATTCAATTATTTTTAGATTTTGTTTTTGTACATTATTTTGGTTTTGTTTTTCTTCACTTTGATATCTTCCTAAATTAACTTGTTCTTTGCTTATATTTTCTTGAACTTTATTCTCTTTGGTAATTGCATCATTTTTTAAACAAATAAGATTATTTTTTTCTTTTTCTTTTTGACTGTACAAAAATAACTTAAATAATTAGAGGTAATATCTTCAATGTAATACTTGTAAATGATATAATACTAATTTAGGAATATGTGTTATAATTAGTTAGTAAATAATATTAAAGTATTGTAATTAAAACAAAATACTAAAAATTAACAAATAAAATATGATAATATTAGATGTAATATTTACTTAATACATATTTTATTTTAACTACACCTATAAAGTTTCATTATTTTAATATTTAATTTAAAATATTTTTTTTAAACTTACACATAAGCCCATGGTTATTTAATCACTTCTTATCCAATAAATAATTATTTTAATTAACTTACAGCAAATTTTTATTAAAATTCTCTAATGCTTCATCAAGATCTGAGTCATTTCCTTTAAACTCTAGCTTGATCAATAATTTCAATTCCTTCTTAGCTAATTGAATAGAGTTCAAAGTTCCTTCAGCAATTAATAATTTATTTTTTAAAGAAGAAAAATGTTCTTCTTTATACAAAATTTCTTTATATATCTCATCTAATGGCTCTATTTCTTTTTCTATATTGTTCATTTTTTGTTGCAATTCATCTAAACAACATTTTTTATTTTCAAGTGTAGCCCTTTTATTACGTGCTTCTTCTCGATATGTCCAATAATGTTGTATATTATTATTGGTTGCCCTTTTATCTAAAAATATTTAATTATAAATATTAAATAGTAAGATAGAAATACCAGCATAATTCTAAAGTATAAATCAACAATCATATAGATTATTCAATAATAAACTACATGAAAACAGAAGAGAAATACAAATGATGAAAATTATTTATGATAGCTACTACATTAGTAGTATCTTTTATGTATTATATGTAAAATAAACCGTGATAAAAAACCTTAGTAAAAATGTGGCATACTCAAAGTTAACATAACAATGAATTCAAATATTAGTCTTATTCACCTGGCTAAAGGGTGCCTTAAATATTTATTCAATATTAGGGAGAAGGACCATAACTAAAATGTGCAGTTCATTCATTTATGAGTATCACATAAACATTCAATTTTTTTTTAAACTAGTAAAACAAAGTATGATTAACTTAACACATTATGCATACCACTCAAATATGTTCTTATATTTTCATGTACACAACTACACAATTAATAAGTAATAAGTACAGTAAAACCTCGATAAGACGGAATATTTATTTTATATAACATTGTTTGTGTTGGTTACTTTACAATGCTTAAGTGCCCAAGTTCAAAATTATTAGTAATTACCATCACTTAGAAAATGGATTGACATATTCATTGCTACTTATTGTTTTTCCAATAACGAATAAATTGTCTATTTTTTCATCACAATCATAAAATAAATTGTATACATAATATTGTAGTTGATTTTTTTTCATCATTAATGTTTTAATTTTATAATTTTATAATAAATAAATACCTAGCTGTAATAATCAAAAATTATTTTGTTTAATTTGTGCTTTTAATGTGCATATTTTATATCTCACCTCCAGCAATACCCTTTATTTCTGTTTGAATTTGTTTAATGCATTTGTCATATTTTCCTACATCAAATATTGAATCAAATTTTTCTTTTACTTTCTTATCTTCATCTAAAGGCCTGTGAAAAAATGTTTAGATTTTAATTGTTTATGCATTAACTGCAAAAATTTTAAACATACCAACTAGAGTCCTCTTGATGACAAAAAACAACATCTTTTAAAATAGATTTTGAAACGCCTAAATAAGTACACATGACATCATCAAGATCTGCACATTTGTGTGAAGTACTTTGACCCTAGATTTGTATGTAACATAAATAATCAATGTTAAAAATATATAGAGAATACAAACATATTTATATTTATTTTTAATTTAAAAGCAATAGTTATTGACCGTTTTCAAAAAAAAAAAAAAAACCATCAATGTTTGTTTAATTTGGGAAATTAGATGGTATTTTCAAGTATATAAACAAAGGTTCTCCCTAATTACTTCAAGAATAATTTATATTTATATATATTGCTCAATTTTTAATCAATAAAAATACTCTCCTTTCAAAAAAATATATTATTATTTTTTTAATATTTCTTATAAACTACTATAAAACAAGCATTGTTTTTTTTTTTATTTATTTATTTATTTACTTACTTTTCTAGAAATTGTTTGATCGAGCGATTTTGTAGTGACAGTTGTTAACTTTTGAGTTGATTCCAAAGTCTTAGAAACCACCACACGAGTATCTTTAGTATCATAAAATGATAGTTTTACATTGCCTTTTACCTAAAACACACATAAATATAATGATGTTGTGAAAAAAATTATAGTAAGAAATAAAAATGAAACTCAAAAAATATATATGATAATTACAGTATGATGATCTGATAGTTTAGGATCCCAAACAAAACCACCTTGTTTTGTATATCTTGGTAGATCTGAACATGTGATATACTTTAGACACTCAATTATAGTAGTTTTTCCACAACCATTTTGCCCTAAGATCAAAGTCAAAGGTCTTTGAAATTTTAAAGTTTGTTTTTCATCTGGATGATAACTTCTAATACCTTGAATTGATATTGATTCTAATGTAGACATTTTCTAAAAATAAAAACATTTTCATTTTTATTATAAATTGAATATGGTTTTTTTTTCAATATTTTATATCAACATAAATAAAAATATTCCAAAATCACAAATAATAATTTTTTTTTTTTATATATTGTTATGAAATTAAAATATTAAAATATAAAATATATGGAAATAATATTCTAATTTTATTTGATTATTAAAGTTAATTAACAATCTAATGTTTAAAATAATAAAACTAAAAAATTGTTCAATTCTAAATGAATTGTTTATTTATGAGAGATATGTTACAATTTTTAGATAATAACTATAAAAACTAAAAACATGATCTGAGATACTTAACTCACTACAGATAGTTTAGATTTGAAAGAATTCAAAATTGTATGTCAGTAGTTCATTATATATGGCAATTCAAAAATGTACTTATTATTTATTGCTAGAGCAGTTTTTATTATTTCTTGTAAGTTTTATTTTTTTAAGCTTAACCTTATACATAAGTAATCAATTTAAATCATAATTTTTAAACTAAATCAAAATAAATCTCATGTTGTGTAGCTTAACACTATTTACAGTAAATTCATTTGAAATGGAAAACATTGCGAGTAATTTAGAAATAATTAATTTTATTATATATTGAAAATTTTGGAATATAAAATACTCAGTTTGTCATGCCTATTATATGTTGGTAGCTCAATATAATATTTTAGTGGTAAGGTATTTACCCAGGTATTTAGGTTAGTGGACAAACAATTTTTAAAAATTGTATGGGTTGGTATAATTTAGTTCAGTTCCACTGTAATTATGATTCAGTTTTAATATCAAAGTCAGCATAATGTTCCATAATCGTATGAAATTGAGACTAACTTTGAAGTTACAATATTATCCATAAGCATGCACATGGGAAAGGCAAAGAGGCACCTGCCTCCCCTCCAAGATTTTCAACCCCCAAGGTTTGCCATCAAAGTATTTAATAATTTTTAAAAAAATATGCGTTATGCAAATAAAATACTAAAATAATGTTGTACTATTATATATAATTTTATATTTTCTAATAACACAGCTTCAGAAATGTTTACCGGTTTGTTTTATGAAAATAATAGCTGCATAATAGTGCCAAATATATACCGTAACCTCAAACCATCTAAGCACTTAAACTTGATAATGCAATTTAAATATCTGAAAATGTTTAGTATTATATTTTTTTATTTAAAAAAAAGTCAAATGGTACTATAATATTTTTATGTTTAAACCTATAATTGTAAAAATTGATATAACTATGCCTAATATGATTTAATATAACCACATCCGTGATTTTGTGTAGGTATACCTAATTATAATTTCAAAAATCATTGTCCAACCTCAATTCCAAGGCTGGAAAAACCCAGGAGCTCCAAGCTATGGCAGTATTGTCTCCACTATGAGTCCTGCACACGCTTATAGAGTTATAGTTAATAAAACTTCTTTACATTTAAGTGATTATATAGATAAAATAATGTATGTATAATAATGTAAAACATACGTTAACATTTTATAAAAATGTAAATCTAAGAAAATATCGAACTCAAAAAAATTTATGGTTCTCATTAACTGATCATTTATAACTTATACAAAACCATTGAAATAATTTATTGATGGAAAATATTGTATAAGTTGTTTAAATTAGGTTGCTGGTAGAATTAAAATTGAACCAGACTAAATATAGATCAATAACAAACAAAATTAAACATAATTTCAAAAGTTACAAATCTCACATTAATTATGTTATATACTCACTACATAACAGTTTTCCAGAGAAAAAGGTACAAATCTAGCACCTACAATGAATTAGATTACAATAGAAAATTACTATTAGAGAACGGAGAACAGAGGTAATCCACTAGGCACTAGTCAGTTAGTAGTCACTAATCAATGCCTACTCAGTTGTAGTCGTAGTGTATACAACTGTATTGTCACTCACTGTAATACATTACTCAAACGATTCAACATTCAAATTTCAGATGTTTTGAAGTCTGAAATCATGTCTGTGAAGATAATGCCGGCAAAACTATACAGGTTATTGAGTACCTATACCATGGTTGTTAAGGCTGTTAAGAAACTATATTGGTCGATGTCCAAGATACAGATTTCTATATAGGCCCTATGATTGGTCGAAACATTTGGAGCGAAAATTTAAATTATTACAGACGTATTATTTATTTAATATTATATAGAAATATAGAATTTTCAATTTTGATACTTGTGTCTCGTAATACGCTAAAATATGATAACATACAGTTTGATATTTAACATTTTAACTACATTTCATAGCAATGGCATAATTAACTATTAAGGAGGTCTAATGAGATGAGGAGGACAGATCCTCCCCAGAGTCTTATTTTACTAATATTTTTTTAAAAAAAGTTCCTCACAAGAAGTTAATACTTAAACCAAAAATATATAAATATAATATTGATTCATTCATATATATTAATAGATACATTTTGTAAAAATAAATGTTCTGCATAATATATATATTACAGCCTAAAGTCGAAATCGACCAATCAGGTAAAACTCAGGAATATATTTTTATGATTCAATATTTCATTATTTAAATTTTTTAATTCTTAAAATTAACAATACACCTATTTTTTTCTTCCCAAAATGTATACTATTTTAAAGCACTGATTACATAAGTCTAATTCAAACATTTTCGCAAATCATTATTTTGGAAGTTATATCTTTCCAAAGTTTACGATTTTACGCATTTACGCACGCATGCGCGATAACGCTGTATACTTTGCTTTTCTACGTTTTCATATTAATATCAATGATTATTAATACATATTTTAGTTTTTACCCTGTGACCTACATGAGGTAGGTGGTTTTACATAACAAGTCGAGGGATATTTTCGATTTGCGGAGCGTAGCGACGAGTGCCGATACACGCGTAGTCACTGCCTATTTGTTGCCTACCTACAATAATATTTTTTGTTTATTCCTGTTATTATATTAATTTTAATTAATTTTAATTTGTGTAATCTACACACTTTTGTCTTTTATTAATAATATTATTGACTTTTATTTGCTAAATAAATTAGCTATGTAACATAAATTATTATTATTATTATTATTATTATTTTTGTTAAATTATTTACATGTGTATTAATAATTTGTTTTTAGACACAATACGTCAACATAAAAGGGTTCGATGTTTTTTTTAAATTTATGATAGAGAAATTTAAGATGTAATTCAAAATAAATATATGTATAAATTATGTATACATGCAAAATAAAAAACACATAATATCATCGTTGTAGGTACAATATAAAATTAAACACCTTAAAAATAATAGCTATAAATTTATTAAACATCATACGAATTACAACTTTATACAATTCAATAGTTTTGAAAATTAAAAAATTAAAATATTGATACTATATAATAATTATAGTAGGTAACTATTGTAACGCTTTGTTATAAATTATAACTTATAATACAAATAAAATTTATTTTTGAATAATTAATTTGTCTAATTATTCACATAGGTAGCTGAGTCTACATTTTTTTGTATACAGTCAATGTATTTTAGTTAATATATCTAATTGCATTTTTCTAATTTATTCTACGAGCTCTAACTAGTTAATATTATAATTTCAAGATATAGTATCATTGTTTTAAGACATTTCGACACTGTTATTGCTGCTACAGTCGATCGTTAATTATCCAATCTCTATAAATAAGTAAGGTTCTAATTCTTATAAAACACGTATTCAATATAATTTAAACATTTTAGATTCTGAACGGAGTGATAAATGTATTGATTTTTTTTATAATGATGTATGTTATATTTTTTTTGTGTGTCTATCATCACGTTTTGGAGTAGAAATAATGCTCTGATATTTTACTTCAGCCCCTCTTTGAAAATTAATCTAGTTGATACTTTTGGGGGTGAAAGGTATAAAAATTTCCAGTAGTTTTCAAAAGCGTTGGGAAAAACCCTAAAAACGTAACGGAAAAACGGGAATTTTTACGCATAATCAGTTTTTGACAAAATCGATTTTTAATTTTGCATTAACTCAAAAACAAATACAGTAATTCAAGTAAATACTTGAAATTTTCAACAAATGTTTATTTTATCGTTATCTATTTACGATTAATTTTTTTTAAATATTTTTGAATTCTCTTAAGCTATTTATAGACAATTGAAATTTTCGATTTTTCTAAGTTTTATTTTTTAAAATGCCGATAAAAAAAATTTAATAGAAGGCTTATAAGTTGTAGTAGTTGTACTTATCGTAGTAGAAAAAAAAACAAAAATCATTAGTCACAATTTTATTGTTTATCATTATCAGCATTTAAGTTCAAATATTTTCGAAGTATATCAAAACGCAAAAATTTGCAAGTAACTCTGAAATTCAAAAACCCAATACAAGGTTCTCCTTAACTTTTTTTTCAAATAACTGTAAAAAAAACCCCAGCCAATATAGAAAACATTTTATGAGCGCATGAAATATAATTTTTTTACGAAATCGCATAAAATAACAATATATTACAATTATCTAAATATAGCTAATAATATATAATATATCCTTTACTAATTATCCTAGACTGATAAAATCATCTCCGCTCAGAATGGTTTTTCGTATACAATGATACCTGTCAGCTGTCATTGCATTCAAATTTAACACATCCGTTATAGTTACCTACTCTCTATCTCTAATCTCTATAGTTTATATTATACAACAGAGCGGTACCCACTAGCCCACCTTTTTTTTCTTATAAAATTAATAATTATACTTTTGTTAAAACTTAACAAAAACAAATAAGGTACTTACCTATTAAATAATTATTAAAAAAAAATATTAAAATTAATAAAAACAGATATTGTGAAATTAATTTCTATAGGTACTTTTACATATTTTAGTCAATGATTATAGTACAAATAAAATTACCCCCAAACCTTCATCATTTTCTAAAGCGATTGCAAATCATTATACATTTACTTTGTTAATACTCTATTTATTGTAATAATCAAATAGGTACATTAATAAATATAATAAATTATATGCTAGGATTGTTGCAGGGCGTGATACTATGGTGGTCATCAGAGGACGGGGTGGTGGTCGGGTTGTCGGCGGTGCTCGAGGTGCGCTGGTCGACTGTCCACCGTGTCTTGGGTTGCAGAAACTGCTGGCCGTTGCAAAGTTTCTGCTAACCGCTCTTGCCACTGGGTCGTAGCTTGTTGTCCTTTTGAAGACAGCTGTGCGGTCTTTCCAGCCACGCATGTAGGCCCACGCTACCGGGTCCCGACGTAGCTGCAGGGTTACTGTCAGCTGCCGTACTCGTGCTGCTGTCGTCGTCGGCTGTGACGCCTCCGTACTTGCAGTACAAATCAGCGATTAGCTGCTGGCTCCGGTCCAACAGCTCCGAAGCTTGCTGTAGCATGATGGTCTGTGACTTGTTTGGTTAGGTCTTGTGCGCTGGCGTCGTACGTTTATTATCTATTAGTAGGTATTATTATTACATTTTTTCGAGTTTACTTGGAGAACCACGATATTGGTCCTATTGTGCAAGGTATCTATTAAAAAGTTAACATAAACTAAATGTTTGAAATTTAAAAACTTTGAGTTAGGTAAGTAAAAGCGTGAACATTAACATTTAACCGTCAGAAATGACTGAACAAAAATTCAAAATCGTATTTTGTTTATAAATTTATAATATTATTGTGTTGAACCATGCTGTTTAACATTTCGTAGTTACGACATTTTGTATCGAGATTCAAATATATATATAATTAAGGTTCGTTAAATAATTAATTAAATTTTATTTTGATTAATTTATCAATATTTCTTGTATTTTTATTTCAATAAATCAAATATAATACTGTGGTTATAAGACTATTTTTCTATTTCTATTTTATTTAGTTCATATTTTTAAGTCTATATCTATCTATTTTTTATTTTACTTAATTTGATGTATTATACAAAAAGTATTAAATAATATTAATGCATATGGTTATGATAAATAGGTACACTTAGTTATAATTTTAGGCAAAGAATATCAGCATCTGACAAAATACAATGTGAACAGATTTTATACAGTGCCCTGCCGTGCGGCGAAGACAAATTTCGGAACCCGTTCGAGATCTTTATTTTGTATTTACTATTTTATTTATTATTATAGTTTAATTATATTGTTCGTGTATAAATACACTTACGATGTCTTTTAGAAAAATTTAAGATAAATATTGTGAATATGAACTGAAAGTCTGAAAATCTTGAATGGGTCTCTTAAATTTCATTCACCGCACGACGAGGCACTGTAAAATCCGTCTACATTGTTTTTTGTCAGATACTGATATTTTTTACCTGAAAATCAATAGTGATCCTATATATCAGTAGTGGCCAAACTACGGATCGCGGACCAACTCCGGCCCGCCATCATTTAATATCTGGCCCGCGAAAGAACTATATTTTAAATTTACGTAAAAAAAGGCCAGCGGTAAAAAAAGTTTGGCTACCACTGCTATATATCATAACTATTTTCATAAACATTGTACAGTCGGTTTTATATGATACACTGAATTCATAAATAAAAAATGTGAAAGTTATATATTTATTATCAATGTAATGTGACAAATCAAAATGTTCATGCCTATTTGAATGTTTTTAATATATCCAGATGTAGAAACATAAATTCAATTTTGAATAACCAATCACATGAATTAGTAGATCTATTACTTCAAATTTCTGCTCATGTGAGACTGTGTATCAATATAAAATATATAAACAGGGTGTCCCGTGAGGATTTATCCATTGAAATATCTCCTGAAATAATGGAAATATCATAATTCTGTTTTTTTTTTAATAAGATTTGCAGGGACAAGAGCTACAAATATTTCATGGTTTAATTTATTATTTTGTTTTGGTAAAAAAATTGAAGATAGCAATTTTTTAGAGTTTATGTTTCTGTAAATATTGACTTTTCAACATTTTAATTTCATTAATCTCCTGGTTTTTAATATTTTTTCTAATTTTGAAAAAAACTGAATCATTTAATATGATTATGGTCTTTGTATCAAACATGTGGCTCACGTGCTCATACAAACGGCAAACGTTTTTAGTGTTTATGGATTTAAACTTTTGTATAGTGAAATTTATAATAATAAATAATAATAATACATATATTTACAATAATATTTTTTGTATTTTAACATAATTTAATTAATAATTAATAATCACAGAGCTGATTTTTGACTCAAAGTATATAGACGTGCTTAAATAAATAATAATATTTTAATACAAAATACACCTTGTGAATAAAAAAAAAAAGTGTGCAATAAAATATTATAAAAGTTATAAATTCTAAAATTATTCAATAATAATGAATGCATTATAATCATTAATATAAATATAATAATATAAATAATAAATTAATAAATATCATGTAATAAACAAATTTGAAAAATAATTGTGTTGTTTTGTGTCTATTATAGGTATCTTTGATTTTAAAATTCAAAATAAAACAACACACTTTCTTAAAAATCTTAAAATAGAAATAGTATAAAGTAAACAGTAGGTAATTCGATTAGATATTACAGCCTTTTGGATATAGGATTTTTATCCTTTTGTTAAATATGTGCATTTCCCGCTAATCGAACTACTTTCATTAAAAAATCTTACAAAATAAATTAACAATAGGTACTTTGACAGCCAAATACTATTTAAACATTGGAAGAAGTTATCAACTAAAATAAAAACATATATTAAAATGAAACATATTGGCAAAACTAAAACATTATCACAGTCATATTTTTTTAGTATATTTTTTTAATCATTGGTAACAAATGCTTACATCCACATTATAATCATAGATATTTTTTTAAGAAACTTACAATTACTTTTTTCTTATTAATTAAACCCTCTGTATAATCCTTTAATATTTAAGGTTTAAATTAATATTCACTATTCATCAATGGTATAGAAAAATCAATCATATTTGGTAGAACAATAACTTTCTGTTAACATAAAATACACACATAGATATAAATTTATATTTTAAAATTTATAAACAATATATAGACTTACTTCAAATTCTTTAATTAAAATATTATGTAAAGCTTTAGTAAGAACATCCATGAGTGGAACATTTGTGTCATTTACTTTTGGCTTAGCTTCAAAGTTTATCTGGGGACTTCCTTTGAAAGAAACCCTAAGTAAATGAAAAAAAGGAAATGTATAATTTATTAACTAAGCTATCAAATATTAAAATTAAACAAAGGTATTAGTAATAAGTAATTAATATTAAAGTTATATTCATTAGTTGCATTAATTGTTATAGTAATCGCCTAATGATAAATCTTTTGATACTTATTATAATGACTAATAAGTAAATATCAAATAGTTTACTAAATAAACTAACATTTTTATTTTAATATAATTTACTAGGATAATGAAATATTTGCTGCATCTATACATAAAGTAATGGTATATCACACAGGCTGAAATTTGCGTCCAAATGATGTTAACATGGTAAATGTCGTCATTCCTCGGTAAATAACGTCATTTACCTAAAAATTGGTAAAGGTTGTAAATGTAGACATTCCCCGGTTATTGACGTCAATCTCCAGTTTAATTGGAGAATGATGTTCAATACATTTATGGAAAGAATTGTATCGAATTTAAAAAAAATAGTTTTGACTTTGAAAAAATTTTCAAAGCTCAAAGTCGGTACAACTGTTTGTGTCCTAATACCAGATGTTGATAGGGCTAGAGGTTCTTAGCGTAATTTACTTGCTATTATTATTTTGTGTCAAGATGAAATGTATAAATTGTATAGGCCAATTTTAATTTTAAATAAAATAAGTACCTGGATGTTTGAACCAGGTACAGAAAATGCTGTGTTGAAACATAAATAAACAAGAGCTCAAATTTCCCCATGCAAAGAAAAATTTCTAGAACTAGATGAAGCTATGAAAAAAATTAAAGATAGGGAGATAACATTACGCGAAGCTGCTGGACAATAAATAGATGGTCATCAAAAGGTTTCAATCGATGCAATTGCAAAACTGGTTGTGTCACTAAAAAATGTGCTTACAATGCAGCAGAAATGTTGTACAGTTCAAAATGTCATGGTAACCAAAACTGTACAAATAAATCACCCGCCAACAATAAATCATTATTTTATAGTATCTATATTAAAACAATCAGTGTATTATTTGAGATTTATCTTCATTTACCACAAGTTTTAAAGATGTACATTTGAATTTAAAATATGTGTTTTTACAATTACCTACATAATTGAATTATTTTGGTTAATGACGACATTTAACAATTTTCGTCTTTCATAATGACATATATATTATTTTACATTATATTTTTGTTGCTTTTAAGAATATGAAATATCTCCACGGGCCATCATAATCAACTAAAATTAAATGTATACAATACAGATACAAAACTCATATTTTTATATTAATATGAAGTACCAGAGAATTATAAATTTATTTAATTTAAATCGAAAATCAATTATTCATAAAAAAATACTATAATATTGAGAACATTTTTAATGGATCTTTAAAAATTGGGAAATTATGTTTATTGTAACTTTTGGCAGTGCTGTCTCAGAAGGTCGCCGACCCCTGGTATATCATAATCTATAATATTTAATATAATACCCATTAGTCACTATTTATATACAATTAATGAGTGCTAATCTTTAGAAAGATAAAGTTAGTTACTTTAATTATTTGTTGAATACTAATAATAAAATATTTTAGTCAATAGTAGAATTTAAATAATTGTAATTGTATTAAAAATCTACAAATTAACAAGCTAAAAATAATATTGCAAGTAGCTTATAAATATAATAATCAAATAAATAATCCTTGCTATTAGCAAGTACAATTTAACTATTATAGTTTTGACCATTTTACTTCTATTTAAAATTGTATTTAATTGATAATTTACCAAACACGATCAGTGGGCGGTGGAGGCAAATTGATTATAAGTGTCCCAACTATTTGTTTCACATCGATAACAAGAGTAAGTTCCTTCTTAGCAACATTTTCAAAAACTTTTCTAACAAATTTCAGTTCAAGAAAACCAGAAGAGCAATTTTCCATAAACCTTGTAATACGGCTTCCTTGTGGTGGAGGTGGATCATTTAAGGACTGCTGTTCAAACAATCTTTCTGCAAAATTAACATCTTCTCGTGTATGGCCTTCGTCATTTGATGTCTCACCACTATCTTCTTGATTAGAATCATACACAGCACTTCTTCTAAAAATTTTTTTCAAATTATATAACATATGAAATGTACCAATAAACTATAAAAATAGTTAATACTAAAATAATGAAAATAAAAATGATACTATCAAATTAAAATAATAACTAGTAATTATAATACCTAAAGAATAATAAAATATAATACTCAATTATCCCAATTAATTTTTTATTGTTAACATTCTTTAATAAAAATAGGTAAATAATTGTATACATTATTAGAAACAGAAAACATACAAACAAAGCTAACAGATAATGCTGATAAATTAAAAAAAATAAATAAAAGTGAGATGCTGAATAGACGATAACATTTAATAAATACAAAAAATTATAATTATTAGAGAATAATATTGATAACTCATGAAAGACTTATTTCATTGAATCTACTTTAAAAATATTTATTATTGTTAAATATATTTTTTTGAAACCATGCTGTATAGTTGTTTTTAATATGGACACAAGAAATGCAAGAGTATGCAAGATGTAACATACTCGTAAGATCAAAATAATAAGATACTCCTTTTCTTTTATGGTAAATGGAGATTTAGATTTACCTATATTCTGTAGCTATCAGATGTTTAGTTTAAATAATAAGAAATTTCTATAACCAACTAAAACGTTAAAAATAATAAAAAGTAATTAATTAAAACTTCTTTATACACTTCTTCTTTTTGTTGTCGAGTTTCTTCTTTTTTTAATTTCATAAGGTTAAGTTTAGTATCAACTGATGCTTGAAATGATCCATTATAAGAAATGTAAACTTCAAACCATATTCCTCGATGATCTATCCAAGGTTTTGATACATTCCGTATAGAAGGAATCTCACCCTTTCCAAAACATAAGCTCCGAATCACAAGCATATCCATTACTTTTGGTAACTATATGTAAAAAAAAAAAAAAAAAACATTAATTATATAAAAAAAATATGTTTGTGGCGATCATTATTTTTAAATGAGTTTAATTTACCCTTATAGCATTTAACTTTCTTTGAAATTTATCAGCAATCATTTCAAGTATTTTAGGATTTTGTAAGTAATCAAAGCATACACGGCCCAAAAGCATATTTAACCATAAATACTGTTGATCATCAGAAATTTCATTAATTTGAACATCAATCAAATTCTAAAAACATTTATATATTTTAAATATGTTAACAAGGTTAGGATAAAAAAAATAAAATTAATTAATATAAAAATACAGTAAATCCCACAACGGTATGGCAGAAAAATGATCACACTAAAATAAAATAAATTATTATTAATACTAATTACAGTATGCTCTAATTTTTTTTTTAACCAATCTTTGTGTTTTAATTCATTTACTGTATTTATGAAAATAAATGAGTGAGTGAAACCCCCTAAAATTTTGAACATAGTTTTTACCATAAATTATCATTGTCCATTGATTACAAGTGCTAATATTATTTTGTAAATATAATAACATGTATATTATATTTTATAATATCTACTATTTTAATACCTCTTTTTTTTTTTGATCAGTCAATACTGGATAATTAGATAATTCGTAAACATTAAATAGATAACCAAGATAAGCTTTGATAAATTTGTTGTGTTCTTCTACATTTTGCTTTTTCTTATTGGTCAATTCATCAGCAGCTACCACATCAAATGCAGAAGAAAGATTTAATCGGTGAAACCATAATTCCTTTTCTGGGTCATTTCTAGCAAATAAATATATTTTATCAGAATCAGTTTTCCATTCACCATCTACTTCATTTTCTTCTTCAAAGTCATTTGATTTATCAGCATTTTTTGATGTACATGGCGCTGATTCATTGATTTTACGATCATTTTTGGAATCAGTTTGGATCACCTATAATTAAGTTATTAATTACTATTTATTGGATTTATTCTCCAGTAATACATTTTAAATCATATAATTAATTTCTAATAAATCATCATATTCAGATATATTTAAAAATTAGTTTTTGTTAAAAATAAATTTATTTTAACTTGTAAATAGACAAAATTAATTTGTATACAATAAAAAAAAATTTTTTTATCCTTACATCAGTCTTTAATTTTTTTTTTTCATTTTGCTTATTTTCAGAATAATTAGCTTCATTTTTAAAGTCATAATCATCTTTCATATCTGATATGCCACATTCCATCATTTCCTCGTAATATGACTCTACAATGAATATAATACAAAAAACAAAATAAAAAAAGTATTTAAATGAGTATTGCTATGTTGAACGTTAGGTGTCAATATTGGGATACTATTATGCATCATGGACATATTAAATTTGAATTCAATGATCTATCATTGTATCCGAAAGACGATTCTGAGCGGAGATAATTTGTCAGTCTATAAAACAAGCTATACTTCAGATATATTTTTTTAATAAACATAACTATTCATTTTAATTAGAATTTAAATATCTACAAGTTACATCAAGAACACAAAATCAAGACAAAAAAAAGATTTGTGAAAAAATTACCATTATCCTCAATTTTTTTCACTGTTATAAAAAAGTATTGAGAATTTTTTATTTTTAACCCATTTAAGTTTTAACTAGATCCTCTTTATTACTAGAATTTTCCACTTTCATTGTTAAAAATCAAAGTATTTTTTACTGCTCCAAAAGGCGATGAGTGAAAGAAAAACGCACATTATTGCAAAATTAATACATTCGTCGTTCCACTCAGAATTTAATATTCTGTTTTTTTTTTTTTACTCAAGAAATACTTTAATAATTAATATAATTATTTATTATTTAATTAAAAATAACTATGTAATCATCATGTTTATTATATAATTTTTTGTTAAATTTAACTATAATATTGTATTAATGTATTAAAAATTATTATTAATGATTAAAATATATTACGAGCTTGTAATGACGGTGTAACGTAATCTTTACACATCCACTCATCTGCTCCTTGAATAAATTTTCTAAATTTTAATGAGCGTCTAACACCAATTAATGAATCGGAGTTTAATTCTATGCAAATAGGGTATTTTTTACTCCATTTTCTAAAAAAAAAAATACAATTATTTTTCAAAATATTTAATATATAAGTATTACATACCTTTTATTTACTAAATTTTGAGGTAATAAAGTAATTTTACATTTTGACAACTTGTACATGCACTCCTTAACAAACAATAATTTAGGTTTGGTTTCATTGTATAAAGATCTTTTAGGAACTTTATAATATGGATAAGACATAATAAGTATTGATCCTTTTAATCTAACATACACAGAAATTGTAAGTGAAAGTCGATAAGTTTCTGGGCGATAATCATAGAGAAATTGGTTCATCCATCCCTAGTAATAAAAGTAAACAATTTAATTTTAGTAAATTTTAAAAACTTCAATCACAAATTAAAGTAAATGAGTTTTGAATTTTTTTCATAATTACTTTAAACAACATCAAACGTGGATCAAGATCATATAAACCTTTCAATGATCGTATAATAGTAGCTTCATTATCAGGAATATAATCTAAATTAGGTAGGAACTGATTTTTTCTAAAATCTTCAGTTGTAAACATTTCTAAGACATGTC
Source organism: Rhopalosiphum maidis (assembly GCF_003676215.2). Lineage (NCBI taxonomy): Eukaryota > Metazoa > Arthropoda > Insecta > Hemiptera > Aphididae > Rhopalosiphum > Rhopalosiphum maidis. The sequence continues at coordinate 45,650,140 of NC_040878.1, forward strand.
TAAATTTAAATGCAATCAGACTACCAAGCATAAAAGTATTCTGAAAATAAAAATAGCAAAGTATGTAAAATGTTTTTGAGTGTCCTGAAAATAATGGTTTAGTCAGACGGCATACATAAAAAAGTAATAATTTGTATACTGCTTATAGGTAAATTTAAATTTATATTTATATTAAAATGTCTGGAGCATTGATTCTCTATAAAAATGATGAAATAACAAATTAAATAATTGTAATTACAAATACACAATCTTGTATTCTTATTTATGTACATTTCTGAATAAATCATTGTTTTTGGACAGAAATTATATAAATAACTCTAAAGTGGATTTGGTTAAAATTTGATTTGTTTCTTCATAATTATTTATTTCACTATACTTACGATATATATTGGAATAAATTTGTAGCTAACATAACATCCAGTTATACCAAACAAAATAAATATAATATATTTCATTTTATCTTTTGGTTTTAGAAGTTCATTTTCTGAGCAATCATATTTAATTACTTCTGGTGTATTTGATTTCAGCTCTAAGTCTTCTAAAGCATCTTTTGCTGTCTCTACATTATCTACTGGTGTGTTTTTTTCTGTCATTTTTGTGTATCTGCGGCGAATACCAAACAAATGTCTATCAATAACATTATAATGAATTTGTTCTTCTTCTTCTGCTTCATCAATTTCATTAGATATTATAGAAACAGAATCATCATCTTGGCCAGAGTCATCAGTTTTCCTAACAATAAATAATATTATTTATGTTTTAAATATAAAATAAAAATATCATTACTTTGATGCCATGCTTAAATCACCACCACTATCGCTCCTCCACAATCCTTCTTTAATATCTGATAGAAAACTATCAAGGCGCTTAATAGTTGTATCACAAGGTGAATATTCAGCATCTAAGCTAGTTGATCTTTTTAATCCAAATAAACCTAAATATTGAGAATTTCCAAAGGATTGTTCAGGTGTTTTTAATTGTTCATCAGTTGACCCTAATATAAATAAACAATAGTCAAAATACATAGCTTATGTTATACTGAATAGACAAAAAATAATCATTTTTAAAAAGTATATTAAAATTTGTTTAAATAATTTTGTTTACTATATCACTATGCAAGTTTAAATACCTGTTGATTGTATTTTTGTGGGAGTAGTACACAATCCCTCTACCTCTTCATCTTCTGCATTAAATCGTACCGAAAACGACATTTTCTCTAAATTGAAAAATCACATAAATTATTTTGGAAAAACTAAAAAATTGAATGAAGCTTAATATATGTGTAGCTAAAATAAAGTAATATTATTTTGTGTACACTTAATATGTCACACACACATTATACATGTGCACAAAATATCAATGTATTTGAAAAATTAAAACAATACAATTGTACGACCTTCTACAATTGAATTATGGATAATCGTTGTTACGCCAAAACAAACAATAGGTACTTACCCTTTCCCACAGTTCTTCGAGTTTTTACAACTCCATGAAACACAACGAACGCGTTATTACATAAGGAACTTCGATAAATGGCTTAATCAACTCAAAATGTTTGATTAAGTCATCGTGAAAATTATAAAAATCATTAAATATTATAATTAGTTTTAATTTATAAAATTACAGATACCAAAAAAAAGTTTCAAATCACTTATAAAAATGTATCTTATCATCATAGATGAATCGATAGACGTTGTTTTTTTATCACTGGTATTATTCTTATCAGTTAAGACATCAAATAACTTTCAAGTCATAGATAATATAGGTATAAACATAACATATTTAGGATTTTTAGTATTTTTACTGATTTTTGATTTATTTAAAGTATTTTTTTTTATATTCTATTGAGATATAAAATCCAAACTAGTGATGACTAATATTGAAGAAATAGTTTATGATTTCCTATTATTTCAAGCCAATATTTTTATCACTAATATTGATCATGTTGTTAGTTATTTTGATTTATAACTTAGTCATTTAGAGTTCATTTTTATCTCATAAAACTGTCATAGAAATATAGAATGATGAGTGACGATTATTGTAGATATGTGATTAAAAACTTAAAACTGTTGACCGTGGAACGTGGAGAAGTGATAAAGATTTTCCCATGAAATTTATACAAACGATGTTTGTTTCAGCAAGACTTGTATACCTATAGTTGCATTTTACGTTCTTAATTCTTATAGAGTACAGCCAATACAGGCATTACAGCATCCGCGTTATAATTATTTTATCGAGTGTTAATTTAATTATCTAAATAAATTTTTAAATTATATAAACGAGGTATAAGATATTACATAATGGTGAAGAGTTAATGTGGCTTATGTAAAGATAAAATATTTATTATTTAATTTTGAATAATTAAAGTAGTTTTCGATTATGATTAAAGTCTTGAAGTATTTTTTTTTAATATTACAAATCGTCATTCCTAAAAAAAAGAATGTTACGACCACAATTCTACAAAGAATGTTGTACTGATATTAGCTAATATTTTCGGTAAATATTCCATTGTTCAATTCAACGACAAATCGAAAATGTCCCTTCAGTGTACAATAGTTTTTCCTAATATATATGAGTTTATAGCGATATATTATATGTGTGTACGTTTCGCATGTATGTGGTCTCTTAATACGAAATGAGTGTCAAAAGTTTAGTAGCTCATAAAGCAGAAAAACGAGATTTTATACAAAATTAATCTTTTAGATAGGTACTTTACATTTCGATTGTCGAACCTAACCTAGAGATAATTTTCCTCACTGTTGATATACTGCAGCCATCAATATATCAGTATTATTTATTAAGTGGATATAAGTACCTACTTTTAGTTGTACGGTGTACACTATTCAACGTGCAACGCAGTAATATATAACTGTCTAAATGACAGAAATAAGGCAATCACTAAGCGTACTGGACGTTTATAATGAAGAGTCTTTTATATAATCATAGGTACTTATAGCCTATATGTTTCGTATCAATTTTAAAGTTGCTTTATTTAGTCATTTGTCTCATCATAGTTGTTACTGGTTTTTGATTTGAATAGAAAGAATACAATTCAAATATTATAAGAATTTAGAATTTAGATAATAGATGTTATGTTATTAACAATATAACAAACTATGCAGGAAAAATATGAAGACATACTCATACTAGATATATAATATGATCTTTTTATAAATTTAAATCTAATTTTTGTGGCAAAAATAATTCACATATAGGTACGTAATGCCATTTGTAAAATTTAATTTTGAAAAACAGAGGAGTACGGAGTACGGACGTAGTTGTTTGACGTCACAAAATCCATTTATCGGGTAAATCTTATCCCAGGATTGTTTTTTATATATCTCGATATTACCTAAAGGCTCTACTTTTTTTATATACACAATATTTTCTGTTGCTTTTTACGGCTTAAAATCTGTTTTCATGTTTGTCTTCGGCATTGTTATAATAAACTGTATTCCTTGACTTATAATTTACATAATTAGATTTCTCGTAGAAATTTATTTACCTTGACGATATTTTGATTAGTGGAAATATTATATTATATAGTAAAACATAGACGTAAATTATGTCGACAACTTGAATAATTCATTATTATTAAGGCTGGGATTTTGATGTGATGTCAATTTTTTTCTTGATGTTCTAACACATAGGTCCATAAACAAAATATGTGTTTCAGGTGGTACTGATTATTTTAATGTAGTTTTTATCTTGCATTTTTAACAAATTAAACTTTAAATAATGATTATAACAGCAAGTTATCGAATAAATAAATTAAAATAATTTTTTAACGTATTTTTGTAATGCGTTTCTTTTAAAAATGTTTAATGAATTTTCGAATTTTTTTAGGAGCATTTCTTATGATAATTTAGAGCATTATTAAAATCCCAGCCTTAATTATTATATATACGTGCATGTCACCAATTGGCAATTCTATACTTACGGAAAATTGTTGTTTACAATTATTAAGTATACAAAAACAAAAATTAGTGCAACTCATTTAAAAATATGTATGCATTTGTTTTAAGGGTAAATGATAGATTTCCAAGTATAAGATCATCAATATGTGTCTTCCAACCCCAATTGTATCTCTTCGCCGCAAATTACATTTTTTTTGCTATTTACACAACGCTAATACTTAGCGTGTAATTGGCACTCATTTGCACGACCTATCCTGAAATCCTATATTACATCTTTACCTACAAAATAAAAATATACATTGGATAGAGTGGGTAATAATAAAATAATACTAATTATTATTTAAAAAAAAAAATTGCAAAATATTATTTTAGAAATATACATGTAAATCTTTCATGCTTAAAAAAATTTTAATATCTGAGTCTATATAGGACGTAATGGTCTTCAAAGTGTGAAATGTGTTCTTGCTAAAAAAATCGTATAATAAAACACTCATTCTTCGTTTGAGACATAAACGTTTATAAGAGGATGCCACGTGTTGTCTTTGTCTTATTAACATGCATCGTAACAAATTTGCGTTCAGTAGAAAACATTTTGTGATGTTAGTTTTAATATTAGAGTAAATTTACCTATTATAAAATGTAAAGGTAAGAATATTATCTAAAAAATTACATATGATTTTAGTGATATTATCATTTTAAAACGAGTTATGAAGATTTTAAAGTTGTAATATCTTACATAGCTCATTTTAAAATTATAATATCAATAAAATCATATGTAATTTTTTAGATAATGTTCTTAGCTTTTAATTTGATAATAGGTAACTTTACTCTAATATTAAAACTAACATCACAAAATGTTTTCTGCTGAACGCAAATTTGTTACGATGTATGTTAATAAGACAGAGACAACACATGCGGGTATGGCGTCCTATTAATACAAAAAAGGCTAATTTTAGCTTACGAGTATACATTGATATAGTATATTGACATTTTACAGAATTAACATTTTTTTTTTAGAAAACTTTCACATAATACTAACCTCTTTCAAATAATTGATGTCGAATGCTACTTTGCATGCATTATATTATTAAGAAATGTATTTAGTTATGTATGTTATTTCTAAGTATATTATTTTTATTGTTCATTGATTTATACATTTATTTTTTATACAAGACATTACAATTATGACATACGTTTTTGAAAAAGTAAAATATATTTTTTTTATGTTTGTGTATAGCACTTGGGGTAAATGTGCACTAACTTATCTTAAAAAACTGCAAATATTTTAAAATAAAGTTTTAAGAACGATAACAAACGCTCCATGGTTCGTAAGGAACTCAAGTATACACAAAGACCTCAAAATTCCATCTCTTCAAGACCACGATCACATCAAGCTCTTAGCTGTGAGCTTCTTCGAATCCTGCCACAAGTTAACAGGTTCAATGCACTACCACATCAACATCAGACCACCTTTATAACGTCGCCTCTGAGGTCACCCGCATGACCTAATTCCTCAAGAAACATTCTAACTTAAGCCTCTAACTATTGTCATCATCTAACTTAAAATTGTAATAATTTAATTATTGCACTTAACACGCCAAAATGTTTTAATTATCCTATATCTCTAGGTATAGATAGCAAGAGCTAGGAGTACCTTATTGTAAATAAAAAAAAAAAATAACACTATATCATACTATTTATTAAAAGATATATTAACTTACCTATATATAATAATATAACATACCTACCTACATATAATGTTCCTTTGATTATTATTCTTAATATTATACTAATATAGTTCATAGTGAAAACTCCAAAAACATTTTCCTTGGACGTCGTAATTATATTTTATTCTCAGAGGTAGACGTACGACTTATATGATATGCCAGATTTTTGTTGGCAGTTTTGTCTAACTGTATAACGCGTGTACAACAAAACTATGCAAATAATTTCGTTTCGAATACGCTACAATAATGACTATATAGGTATAGTAGTTTTGTGTGAGCGCGTAAGATAATCCGCAAACCCTTCGCTTATAATATAATATATAGGTATAAATATAGGTTAATAAACTTACTTTATATCTATATCATAAACGTTTTTTTGTGCTAACTAGTTTTTATTATATATTATTCTGGTTGCTGTGTATTCACATACTTACACGTCGTTAGATAATGTTTTATTCGAGAACAATTTTATTATAACTCTTATACCATGCGTTTTGCAACACTATCATTATCAGAATAATTATCATATTTGATATTATATTGAATTTATTATGTTCATCAACTATTATTGCAGTCGATTTTTGCGGAAAAAGTCTAAGCCTTGGGTGACCCATCAAAGTCAATCAGTACTTTTTTCTAGAATATTTATCAAATTTCAAAATTTTTTATAGAATATAATTGCGTTCTGATAATGACAATCTAACTCAAATTATACAATATTGAATTTACAAATCATTTTGACTGTATTTGAATTGAACACCTAAACAGAATTTTGAAATTTGTTTTTTTGTCATCATAAAATTTGCATCTTAATATTATTCATAAAGTTCATTATTTTTCTATGATGTTGAAATTAATTTTTAATAATAAAAATAAATTGATGTATAAACTTTATGGTTAATGTCATTACGTGTATAACCTAACCTAACAATTCACGTGTATTTAAGATGAATACAATTTACGTGACTGTCGAGAATTCAGTCGATAGCGCTTATGACACGAACACATTTTTTACACTTTATGTAATAACTAAACTAAAAGACAAATTATTAAATGCATATTGTATAATAAATGCAAATAGCTATACGTTATAGTTTAGCATAATAGTCTCGATGCAGTATTTTAAAATATTATATGTAAATTTTGATAGCATACCTATAGAGTGTATAGGTAGATACTTGTAAAGTAAATATAATTAAATAAATATAAGAATTTAAATCCAAGTATATATTATATAGTATGCATACAATGCTTGCTTTATATTTTAAAAAACTTTTAGAATAAAATATTTAAAATACTTATTTTTATTTTTTGTATAGTGGGTGACAGTGGATCCTGACAATTTAAAAAGTGCTGTAGTCATGCACTGAAGCAGATAAAATAAACTGGTTTGATACTTGATTAAAGTTTATGGTGTCTAATAGACGCTTGGCCTGTGAATCAATACGTTTTTACCGTTACAGTAGGTATATGTTGAATCTAAATCTATTGTAACCATACAACGAAATTGTCGACGTAAATTCAATATTTCTGTTGGGGATAATGTTCTTTTACAGAATTTAATTTTATAATAGAATCTTGGAAATATATGATATATTAAAGTATTTAAAACTATTTTAAAAACTTGTGTGTATTTGTATTAAAAAATACATTTATAATTAGTTAAATATTTTTTCATTCAAGTATTTTAAATGGGTAGGTATTTATTATTTAAATACTTTTAAAAAATATCTGTATAGAACTACAGTTGTAGTTTTCTCCGATGCGTTGATGTGTAAGTAAGGTTATTTAATATATAAATATATACTTAATATTATCATATAAATTAAATTATATTAAGTTAATAGGTATATATAATATTCAGAATAATGATATTTTTATTGTGACTTTATGTGATGTATAAAACAAGTTTGTACTCATTTTATTTTTTAATATCTATATAAATATAATGTCCATGTGTATTGTCATTTTCATAAGCCAATAAGCGATCTGTTTTGGTATTAATAACAATACATCCCATACTTTTATGTACCCATGCTCTCTTTGTATGGTTATTATGCATCCCATGTTATAACATAAAATTACTAAGAAACAAAGGTTTGCACACAATAAAATGCTATTATGTTACCTTGACAGTTTCACGAGTCGTTGTGCACATTTTCATCTTACATATTTTGCTAACTTGGGTATGACCTTTTCCTTTGTGTAAACGATTACCTAAACTCTAAGCACAGACTCTAATAAACACATAGATATATGTTCATAGAGTACCTACCACCTACTTATCAACTATATATTATTATCTATGATGTAGGTAGTAGGTATACAACGAAATTACATTCTTAAAGTTCCTATAGCCAACATTATATTATTATATGTTCTAAATTAGAATTATAAAGGATAGTTGTACAAAATAAATGTATACAGTCATTTCAGATACCTATATGTTGCATAATACAATACTTTTGTCCATTTGATCCTTAATTACATTAGTATTTGTTTAAATCTACTTACTTTATATATACATGGGATGTTTGAATGTTTCACAAATCACTACAATACAAGTTGTGCTCCGTTCAATGATGTTTTCCTTTTTGTGAAGCATATAATGTCGATCTAGCTAATATTATCAAACAATTTGTAATTTTTAAACGTAGGTTCGACGTGTGTAGACAATTGATATGTAAATATTATATTAAATAATAAGTTAATAATAGTAGGTACTCGTCACAACAAATATGGTTTTATAAATTATAATGTAATTTTATGTAATTTATAGTGACTGTATAATAATTATACACATTTGGTAGAAAGACAAATTAATATTAATATCGATTTTATTGATTATATAGTAGTCAAACACATTTATGATTAATCTGCGCGGAAAAAACCACAACTAACTATGTATAATGTTTACATAAAATTTAAAAATTTAAAATATAATTAACTAATAAAATTTAAAAATTAAAACAACGTGGTTGATAGAAACATTCATAATAATCGTTTACATCGTCCAGGAATATAATAATTTTTATGTTTAAAATTAGCTACAATTATGCTTAGCTCATGGCCAAAAAAGTTTAATAATTAATATACTCTATATGAATAGAAATTATTAAAATTATAGGCTTAATTATACAACAAAAAGAAGGAGGAAGACATTTACAATAGTTTATGGTAGGAATCGTCAACTGATCTAATTCATAAGATGAAAAAAAATATAATTAAAACAAAAATTATCTATACGCATAAGACGTAAAATTCTTAATACGTTTCTAACTACAAATTACAATAATGTATAAATACATTTTTATACATTGTATATATTCACTAATAAACATATAATTGTATTTAGTGTTTGACGGGCCATAAATTAAATCTCATTTACAACACGCAAACCTTTAAATAAAAATATAGAAGTATTCTTACACATATTATGAAAATTGAGTAATCGACTGTATGCTATATTTTGTTATGTTATTTAATAACGTGCAGACACAATTACTTATTTTATTTTATACTACATGACCGAAATGGTAATTAATACAACAATAATATCGTTATTAATGATTACCATTTTTTGATTTTTTTTAACCATGGATAGTGTCATAGTGAAGGTATAGTTAAATAGTTATAGTAACTATTATTTTCTTGTCAGATACACACAGGTATAGATGCATATTATTATCTAAACTGTAAACTATTAAAATATTATTTAGTATATTACTAACTTTAAGGGAATGTTTTAGTAGATAGGTAATATTGTATGCGCTATTGTTTCTAGTAAACGGTGTTGACTTCGTTTCATATGCATCGATTTCATTCTACAAGTTATATATTATACATATATAAAAAAAAAAAAATCCATCGTACTTTTTTTAATACAGTCGATAATTAATTACGAAATATAGCACATTATTATTAAATATAGATAATATTAATATTATTATTAATTTATTTTACTACTAGATAATATGTGTTCATCACACACACCATACAGTAAGGAAACCAAGTCCGTAAATAATACTAAGTATAATAATATGGTTTATAATGGTATTTGGCTTATCAATATAGTTATTTTCTTAAATAAAAAAAAAACGCCAATATAATATTATAGCATTACACGAAGACTCTCTACGAACCGTTAATTAAACAGCCTAACGAATGTTACATTATAATTATAATAATACTTATAATATTACGACGCATTTATTTTGTCTGACTTATTTTTTACGTTAACTTAATTTAATAGGACAAGACGATAATATTATTACAACAATAGTACGCGAAACGTACAGTCTATGTCTTAACGACGAGAACAAAACCGACCAACTTTGTCGTAGGTATACATTATTATCATATAAGCTGCGGCATAGTTAGTTTAATGTGTGTTATCGGAGTAATAACCATAAATGGGTTGCTAAAATGTAGGTAAAAGTCGAGACGAATCTAACACTAGTCGTTTAACTTAATATGTACATATTATAACCTACAGGTATACACGAATATTATAGACCATCGGTGTATATAATATTATTATGTAATGATCGTAATAAAATGTAGTAAGTACAAGTACATAGAGTACTACCGTATATATACATGTGTGTTGTGCACGTATAATATGTAATAATAATCTTCATTAAACGGAAAAAAATTCCACCTACAAATGATCAATATCGTACGAAAAACAATATAATATTTAAATTACGAGTATTTATTATAATATATTTTTACGCTTTGTCTTAGCTGCGTTTTTCTCCTTTTTTTTTTCAGTGACTCGTGACTCTACCAATAATTATAGCGATAATAATAAAAATAATCACGAAAATATGAATATAATATTAACATATTATTATTATGTTTATGCGAAGACGTCGCAACAATAATGTACTTACACGATTATAGGTACGCCGACGTACGACAATAAAACACATTATGCGCGTTTGCTTATATATGTATAGGAGTATTGTTAAAACTCGTGCGGATAACGGGTATTTAGTGCGTCTGCATATTAAGCAATATTACATAATATATACGCGGGTAGGTACTATATTATATAAACAACGTGAATTATAATATTATTGTTCCGTTAAAATATAATATTATATTATGTCGTCCCCTAACGTTTTTCTCCTGTATGAGTCGTGTGTGTGTTTAAGAATCAAAAACGGCTAACATCTAACCTTTTTTTTATGTATACATTTTTAATAAACATATTATTATTATTTTATTTTTTATGTTTAGTACATATTTTTTGGTAAAGAGCAGCAGCAGCAGTAGAGAGAAAGAGAGAGAGAGAGAGAGAGAGAGAGAAAGATATAGAGTGAGAGTGAGTGAGTGTGTAAAAACGAGTATACTTCGGTTACCACGGTTTATGTCCGGTTGGTTATCAGTTTATCACTTATCCGACCGACATTCTAAGAACGCCCTTGTAGCACACACGCGTGTTGTAATACTCTGATGTTGCTCCCCGTAATATCGGGTACGATGCGCTCAGGGTTGCCGGTCGTCCGCGACCGCCGACGGTTGTGACGGCGACACCGCTGGCAACGGCGGTGGCGACGTCGCCGTCGTGGCCGTCGTATTTTCGGCGGCGGCCACCGGTTGTACGGCGGGCAGCAACAGACACGACTGTTTACATCCCAATATGCGCAGCTTGTTGTCCCGACTGAGACGCGGACTCTGCGCGTGGTGCACGGTGGCCGCGCACTGTCCGTCGAGCGACGGCCGGTGACGATGCAGATGTTGGCCGCGGCCACCGTCGACGCCCGCGCCGCCCGCAACACCGGCGCCGGTGTCGTCGCCGTCAACGCCGCTGTACTGCTGTAGCATGTCCGTGAACGTCTTGTTCTTGGGCGGGACCGTCCGTCGCAGCGTGGGCGTGCGTATCCTGTCCAGGCTGTCGTCGGGCACGAAACTGGCGTCGTCCAACCACGAACCGGACAGCTGCTGCTGTTGGCTCTGCTCGAACTCGCCCGAGTAGATGACGTTCACCGTTCCGCCGCCGGACGTCTCGTCATCGGCCAGCGACGACGCTCCGAAGTCGCATCCGTTGGCGCCGCACTCGTCCGTCATCCGGCGGTGGCGGTGCTGGTGTTCCGGCCAGAACGACGCGTGCCGGAACTTGCGCGTCCACGGCCACTGGACCGGGTGTTTGCGCACGTACTTGTACAGCGTCAACAACAAGAACCCGAGCACGACGACAAAGCACAGCGGGCCCACCGTCGCGTATATGAAGAAGTCGATGTCCGCGTGCCGGTCACTCACCACGGCAGTCGCCTCCTCCATCGATTGTGGCTTTTGCGATTTCAGTGACATGAATTTCTCCACCTACAGGAAGCGAAAAAAGAAAACAATCATCGTTTTTGTCATCGTAACATATTATGAGAATACGACATAGACATTAATCATCATTATTATGAATGTGATTATAATATATTATGTATGGTAATTGTGCTCTTTTTAATATGTCAAGCACACGCCTAGACAGATTAAGTATATCACATACAACCACTAAGCCACATTTATAATTGCATTCGGTCAACAATTGCTTAGTAAACATAAAGCACGAGAGACATCTATAATTAAAAGTTAACCTCAGTGATTTGCCTTTAAAAAAAAGGCGACAATATATCAATCATAATATACTATATTATATTATATTTGTAATTTGTGATGTTAGATTTCTCTTATTATAGTCTACAAACACATGTGGTTTTAGAAAAAAAAAATAGATAATATATACAATTTAATTTTTGTTTTGTTCAAGTTATAACGTTTAGTATAACCTATAAGGGCTTAATTAAAATTCAAGTTCGAGTAGGAATTTTTATTTATTTTTCCAACTTGTATCTAAACTGTTAAGTTGATATTTGGAAAAATCATAATAATGTATATTATTTAGGTGTATCCACCTAAAAACAAAACTTAATCGGCTTAACACTTTTACACCGTCGCCATATACTTAGAATTTATAATACATAATAGCTGTTGCTCTTTGTATAATGTACCGTATTATATGACGTGTACTACACCTAAGCATAAACCGTTCATTAATGAATTACGTTGAAATTTAAAATGGGTATTGTTGTATTATGGGATTTGTGAAATTTTTAATTTATTATGTTTTTATTTTCAATGGTCTTCTTTTCCTTTTTCGTTTTTGTTTAAATAAAAAAACAGTTATTTTTTTTTTTTTTTGTTTAAAAATGTAAAATTTTTATATTAATTCCGTACATGTTCATAAGGTTTAACTTTGAATAGTAAATACAATTTAAGTACCATATTTCTGGTTCACTATTGTAAGTATATTAATTGTATGGAGTATAAACCTTTAGAAGTTAGGGATAATATATAACATTATAGCCGCTGTATACAAGCATTTTCAAAGATTAAAGTTTCAGGATTAAAAAAAGAATATTTGAATTTAAAAAATCTTTCTAATGTAGTTATACTGGTAATATTATAGTAATACCTATTGTTCTAAAAAATATTTAAAATAATTTTAAACATTCTATAAATGTAGATAAATATTACATTTATTTACTATGGTGTAAAGCTACAATGCGTAAAGCTACAAATTTTGATACACGCCGATTCAAATTAGAAGACCAATTAATACTGATAATAATATTATAATTTATCTGAATATTTAAAAAATTTAAACGTATTATAATATTTAATTTGAAACAATAATTACATTATAAGGTTTTAAATTAATTTATATTTTTAATCTCTATCCGCCTTTTTAATATCCGGTAGGGTTCTATTTTGTATAAGAACTTCTGTTCTACAAATTTAATTATTTACAATACTATAATTTGTCAGTAAGTTGATATAAGAACTTTTATAAATTAATCTCATATCTTTCTCAACAAATGCAATTTGCACGATTCTATTTATTCAGACGAATATTCCACGAACGAAAATCGTGTATTTTGTGTATGGAATTGTGAATAACATGAATATCCAGCCATCTACGATTAGGAGATTAATATTGACACGAAAATATTTTTTAATTTAAAATTATTTCGGTTGACTGAAACTAGTTTGTCGTTTAGGAGTTTTATATTAATAAAAATTATTTTTACCTTCGACTTACATTACATAAATATTAGAATATTAGATTGAATAACATTATATTTGTTCAAAATATATTTACAAAATCATATTTTAACGACGTATTGAAATTTGTAACCTTAAGAATTTAAACGATACAAATGTTTTACAATATAACTCTGTAAATTCCTGAAACCCTACAGCTTGAATACATTATGCATTGTTTATTCGAGTTTAATAGGCTAAAATTTAATGTATTTTGAGTATACAATATAAATATAATAAATATCTCCCTTAGGTACTGCAGGCCCATACAAATTTCAAAAATCAGAATTTGAATAAATTCATCGCTGAAAGAAAAAATGGAAATGAGAATGCTGAACGAATCTTTCTGTGTATTATTATTAATATTGTTGTTGGTGTGGGGAAAACAAAAATTAACGATAATAGAATAAATGATTTTTCCGTGAAGTTTTTGTCGTCCCGTTGCAGCAGTTCTTCTTATTCGATTTCCATCAAGCACACGCTCGGCACGCATTAGCAGCGGCACGATGGCGGTCTTTATATCAATTTGCTGTCTGTCTCTCTCCGTTTCTCATTCACTCTCTCTTTCTCTAACTCACTATGGTCCTCTTGTTTTTGTCAGCAACATCAGTGCCAGTGACATGAAGTATGATCCCGGTATGGCGGGCGCCAGTGACACGACGAAATAATGCGTTTCCACATTAAGGGTGGAGATGGACCGTTTTGTAAAGTAGGTCGCCCGCGTCGGTTGATTTCAAATAACTCTGCGAGAGCATTAGTTTGTCGTGCGAGGGACGGACGTGTATATTTTATACACACACACACACACACACATGGTTATTATATATAAGTAGAGCACTCGACAAATAATTCTAGTCTCTTTTAATCATCGTACGAATACTCGTACGTGTACAGTACCTATGTCACAGAATGACTGTTGTAATACGTCCATACAATAGTAATAGTCCATTTTTGGATGAAATAGGAATATTTGATTTTTTTTTTTTGTCTGTGCGTGTCAGTGAAACTAATAGGTTTGACACTTTTAATTAATCCCTAAAAAAAAGAAATCAAAATACTTAATTTTATATAAAATAAATTAAGCATTTCGTTGATCATATGTTTAACACTGTTAGAACATTTTTTTTTATTTAGAAAAGAAGTTTTAGTTTTTAATATTTCATGTAACTTTTTTAAAAACTATACTCGCTGAAGGCATGAACAATTATTATGAGTCTTTTTATTGTTATTGTGTTCAAATTTAACTTAATAATGTCTTAATTTATAAAATTATATAATAAGATTTATTTTATACTCATGTATCTTACACATTTAATCGAATAGTTTAAACAAACATTATTTAGCTAACGTAATATAATTAGAATAATATTGAATATAATTATATTGAGCTAAACCTATTACAATTAATTTATTATTTATAAAGTAATCTATTGTGAAATATTATAGTATATACTCACTATAGTACTATGTAAATATAATTTTAGAATCGTATAATAATATATCGGAATAATACGGCGTACAATAATTTGTAAAAAAGTAGTTATAATTTGTTTTAATGAATTTCTATTGTACAAGTATTTCATCTTAAAAATTATTAGATGACCAAACATTTTTAATAAATATATTATATTAAAGTATTAAACCGTTAATGAGAGGTTGTCGATAGAATTACGCTGAAAACAACCTAATAAATTAGTCATTTCAATGCTATTTCGTCTGAATTTGTACATAGGACAGTAATAATAACACACGGAGTCATATTTCTGATACCAGGTAACTAATACTTTTAAAAATGTGTGTAAAACGTTAAAAACTAAAACTTGATGGTTTATAAAACAAAATTTAAAAAAAAAGTTATTTCATTCCGTCAAAATTGTATTAATTTTAAAAATGTTGTTTTTCTACGTGATAAAAATAAGATCTACAATATTGTTATTTTGAAAAATAAGTTCTTATAATAACTTTATAAAAAAAACTAGCAGCTGATGGGCCTGGTGTAAATTAACCTAGTTTTATCGGGAACACTCCATGGTTTAAAAGATACCTAGCTGGGTACATAGTTAAGATATTAGTCTTCTAATAAGGATCAAGTTTTTTTTTTATAATGTCGGTGCTAATAATTTGATAGTCTGATGCATAATATTAAGTATAGTTGTTTGAATGTAGAAATGTTGTTCTATTTCTAGTTTTATTATCCAGTTACCATTTATCAGTAATTTTCGATATAAATCAAACTAGTACTAGGGAAATCACTCAGTAAGAAATACGACTGGTTGGCGACAGTGATTGAATAGGAAGGTGTAAAATCGAGAAGAGAAGATAGTAAAATTGGGGTACGGGTCGTCATCTAACGGTCACTGTGTAATAAAAACCAACCCCTTTTGGTTTTGACATCTTAATAATAATAATAAATGTATTCATAATCGTGGTTGAGTTTTGATAAATTATTATGGTTGTACTTGATAATGTTATTATAATCTAAATAACCAAGAATTAAAAAATACAATTTAGGAAGAGCGCATTTTCTCGTTTCTTTTGCTCCGGCACTGAACATCTTATAATATATTATATACGTATAATATAGCTTATCGTAGTCGTTACGCAATAATTAAAATACACATAAATAATTTATACGTATATATTATATATTACCACCTATACATGTATAAATAATACGGTCCCAGTTGATGGGAATGTTTATTTAACAGTCAAGATTTTATTTTTTTTAATTAGAAATGCGACAAACGAATTACGGAGAGTGTATTTTTGTTTCTGAACACTCGACCAGCGAAATATTATGGACCTATTATAGAGCGCACTGATAAAATATGAAAATATTTAAATACACTGCTACGGATAAAGTATTATAAAATATAGTAGACTGTGTGCAGTAATGTGTACTCGAAAAGAAAATTCTGCGAACAATATTAATATCAGTGTATAATATGCTTGGGACGCTTTTATGTTTTTTTTTTTTTTTAGTATAGAACTATAATGCGCATTTTAATTTTACGCTGTCTACTCCATAAAACCTTTGTGGGTTAATTATTATTTATACGTTTATGTATGATATATATATATATATAGACTTGTTGACTGCTTTTAATTTCACTCCGTTTTTTTTATATTTAATAGAGAACGATGATGATAACGCGATAGTAAATAACGCATTTGTATATTATATTAGTTTTGTACACAGTTTAATTGTAGGTATGTCGTATTTGTTTGAATATCGTAATTAAACACTAAAAACATTTAATACGCATACGGTCAGTTTTGTTGTTGTTGTATAAGGTCTGTAGTTTAAATGAAATATTACGATTTTAAACTACTTAATTAGGTATCAACATTAATCTACAAGATGTTTGAAATTCTAAAATAATGAAATCTAACGTGTGTCGTTGAATGACAATATTTTTGTCTAGAATTGTAGTTTTTATTATTACGATTAAAAATAACTATGTCAGACAGGGCGATGCCGTAAACGAACAGTATTGATCAGAAAGTCTACACAGCGAGTCGTTTAACCAAACGCACACAAAATTTATATATTATTAACCGCGTTTTCGAGTCGGCAGACTTTAATTCGGTAAAATAATTAGTTAGCGGTGAAGCGTATTGCTCGACGATTATAGGTACACTGGTACACATGTAAAAAATAAAATCAATACAGTCTCGCCATACCGTAGAAATAGTTTTATAATTTCAATCAGTTTTATTTATAATTCGAATGTAATAATATAACTTGTGCAGGTCACTACCGCATAAGCACAGTCTAATGTAATTTTTATAATATTCCAGCGTGTTATTTAATATATATATTTATGTTCTATACAGAGTGTCCTGTAAAGAAAAGTTAACAAAAATATATTTAATTATTTTCAAAAAATAGCGAATTATTTAATACAACAGTGGTATCATTGTTTGATTGTAGCAAACATGTGACCCACGTGCAATATTTTTTTTAAACTAGAAAAAATATTAAATCAGGAGATAAATGAAATCAAAATATTGAAACGTCAATATTTTCAGAAAAACAAACTCTACAAAATGGCTATTTTCAATTTTTTTTTAAATTATATTTTTAACTTTTTTACCAAAACATAAAAATAAATTAAAACATGAAATATTTATAATTCTTGTTCCCCAGAATCTTATTAAAAAACCAGAATTATTATATCTCCATTATTTCAGGAGATATCGCAATGGGTAAATCCTCACGGGACACCCTGTATTACTACACGGCGAGTACTTACTCAACATTTCAATTAAAAAACAATTTTAGCAGTATGCACGCGATTTACTTAGACCTTATATAAATATTGTGAGACGTTAATGGCACTCGGCTGCAGCAATAGTCGACGATGTAAATAATTTTATGCGATCGCTGTTAACTTTTTTAATTGCGACAGCAAAATCATTATTATTATTATTATTATTATTATTATTATATAATAAAATTGAATTCAAACGTGTAGTAGTATTTCAAGTGAAGCTGCAAATAATAAAAATAATAATGAATATGAATACCTCCCAGCTATAGAATAAGTCACACAATCAACACAATCAATTCATGTTGGGCACATTTGGTGTAGTCACACGGGAAATTTGTCTAATAGGCGTAGGGTACCTTACCATAAAACCAATCATTATGCTGGTAAATTATTGCCGCGTTGACTCGTATAGGCACATTTCACAAAGCATACTAATGATAAGTAATAGCAGTTTCTATTTTGTCTTTTGATTGATATGATTTCTAAAACTACATACACTATTACTGGTAATAACAAAGACGGGGTGTACTAACATATTTACTGGCCTCTGTATAGATTGTATCGGTGAAAAATAGTGTTACCCAATTATTTTTAATATATTAGAAATCAAGACAAATAATTAATAATTAATATTTTTTTCAAACTGTAATTGCTCGTAATTCTATATAAGTCCAAAATACTATTTTGCTTACATTAAAACGTCTATACTATATTTAATGGAAAGCACTTAAGATATTTTTTTTAATTCCATAGGCGTTTCGGTACGAACATAAAATTGTATTCCGAATGAATAATATATCACTGACCACTGTTGCGAAAAGTATTTTTAGTACAGAGTTAGCATTAACGATCTTTGTAATCATTTATGAATACTTGTATTATTCATGGTGGCGCAATGGCCGACAGAAAAATAATACAATAAATTATTTTATTTTGAATTTTATTATGACAATACCGTATTCAGTTGAATCGAACGTGTTCACTATATTTATCGTAAACATAGTTTTCTACCTATATAGAACAATATCATTGTCAATCGACATTCTAAATCAACTGGATAATTTTTATTAAAATTAAACAATTCCATTACATAGAACATATTTAAATATTTTATTATATGCCTAACCTACCTAAAATTTAGTATTTTTTTCTTTTAGTTGGTGGAAGATGATAGCAAATCAAATATACTATTTAATGTCATTAAAAACAACTATTTTTTATCGCTATATTTTTTTTAACTGTTTAAATTTATTTTAGTGACAATATGTATTTTTTTCTTTAAAAAAATAAAATTTTGAACGAGTAGCTTATGAGTTGTAAGTATTAGCCCGAAATTTGATAATAGATGTAACAAAGAACTCCAAAAAAATGTTCTGCTTTGGGATAAGGAATTAAAAATATATGTTCTCATTCAAAAAAATTGAAATTTATAACAATCAAAATTTTGTATTTTATTCCTAAAAATTTTAAGTTGTTATTATAACTTAAAATTACGCAAAGAACTATTTTTAAAAACATTAGTATTTTTTGAAATAATGACTGTCTAATGTTACACGGATCACATCGTTTAATATTCGTAATTTAACGACACAATGTTCAATAATACTTAACGAAAATTCTAAAAATTTTTCACTTTATAATAAATAGACTGCACACGAATTGCATACTTAAAAAGAAAACTATAGTCGCCACTATACTAATTACGTCCGCTGTTTTCGCACTACACGTCCGAATTGTATGCTCAGCAGCTAGTCTGCGATGTTTTTAAATTGTGTTTACAAGAATTATTATTATGTTCGGTGATAAGAGTAGACTAGTAAAAATGTGTGTCTTATCGATTACCGATATCCTATCTGATAGTACAATTTATTGATAGAAATTAATTTAACTCATGTTGACATATCAGTTGTATAACATTACGATGTTCACGCTGCAATCGTTTTTTAAACGTACAGTACCTACGTAATATTTTTAAATGTCTACTATGCGACACAATAAAAAAAATCATGAAATAATTAATAATAATATGCATAATTATTACATAATATTCTTAACCCCATTATTTGTAAAAATGACAGTCCCCAGTTTCTAAAAGTGTGGAAAGGGAAAATCGCAAATGTAACTCGGATGTGTCGTTGAGCAATCACGGACGCGGCTCAGACAAAATATTACCACTTTTGGACGTGATTCGAATACGCTGAATGACTTGTAAAATCAGGATTATTTATTACTATTCTACTAACCCGATATTCTTCTCCGGACAGTTCCATCAGCGTGGCGTTGGTTTCGACCAGGTTGTGCAGCGGGTCATCATCCTCGACCACCCGATCGGATATGGCCGCCGCGGTCTTGTCGGAGGCCGACGGAGACCAGGACGAGAACGAGGATGACGCGACGGCGGCCACGGCGGCTACGGACGCTGCTGACGAGGCCCGTTCGGAGACAGGCACCACGCTGACGTTGACCATGAGACGCGGAGGGACGACCAACACGCGGTTGATCTTGACCTCGTCGTATTCCAGCGACAGCCTGGCCGCGAGGTTCAGCTTGAGGTATTTGGCGAAATCGGTGCGTCGCATCTGTGCTACGGTCGAGTTGCCGGATAACAGTAACACGAACCACCGGCTAGGCGTGTTTTGATCAGCGGCCAATACAGACGACGACGACGACGACGACGACGAAGCCGACGACGAGTCGCCTCCATTGCTTTCGGCTTCGGCATCACCCGTGGGTCCCTGAGACCGCATGGCGTCTTCCAAAACGCGTTCCTGTTCCTCGCTCGCTTCGTCCCATCGCTCGAACAGGCTTTTGTTGCCAGCCATGACGGCTACCGTCACCGCTTTGGACGAGGGCGCCGCGCCGGGTCCCACTTCCGCATCGCCGTTAGTCACCGGTCCTCTTTCCTTCTCTCCCACGCCGTTCTTGACCATATATTTGGTCGACACTGTATAGTATCCCTTGTTAGCGGCCGCGGCTGGCGTGGCCGGATCGTTTTTGTGGTTGAACCAGCTCTTCAGCATGTTGGCCACAAGGTTTTTGTTGTTCAGGTCCCGACCGTAATCGCCACCGCCGACCGATTCTCCGGACGACTGCGACGACGACGGTTGATCCGTGCTGGTCTGAACGACGTCCGCCCACGATTCCAGTGGTCTGATAGTGGTGGCCGGTTCCGGTTTGGTGGCCATCGCCGACGCGTTGTGTCCGTCCGCCGGCAAAGTAGCCACGGCAGCCGTCTGCACGTTCCAAACGGTTTCGGCGGCCGCAGCCGCGGTCGTGGACGTAACGGACGCTTCCGCGGGTGAGGTGCTGGTGCTGCCGTTGGTAACGTCAGTCAGGTTGCCGCCCAAGAACGCCCCTTGTAGCGTGCTGGGCGTCGGTTCTTTTAACGGGTTTGTCGCTTCATTTCTCGACGGTAATGTCACTTTGTCTTCGACGGCCACTCCGATGGCCACAGCGTCCACTATAAACAGAAAACGAGTTTTAGATTATAAAATATGCTATCACAATCACGGCCTCGCAGTCCTATATTACGTATAACACATACTTACAACGTGCTTACGTTAATCATAAATGTAAAAAAATGCATTTCAGTGGCAAATCTATAACTTATTTAATAGGGAGGGGACAAACTGCTAATATAAAATACATAATATACATAAAAATTATAATATTGTATTATACATCAAACTTTTTTTGGTAATTCATATTACGTATTGATTTAAGATTACTAAAATAAATCAAAGACCACAAAAAAAAAGTCCAAGTTAAGGCGAATCATACGAAATCTATCTGATATAACTTGATTCAAGTGATTCAAAACTCCAAACTTTATATTTGTATAGTGCTTCTTTTTTTAGAACAATTAATAAAAAATGTAAAATGAATTTTTCTTAGTTATTTATTTATTATTTTTATATACACTCTAAAACAATTTTATCACGGTTTATAGCGTAATTTAAATTTTAGTTTTTCAAATAATTTGTTATTATTCTAAAAATATTATAAGTAATAATTAATTTTATTGAATATATATTTATATAAAAATCATCTATCCATTTATATGTGTTAGGATTTATTTTTTCTTCGTGGCCTACAGGCTATAATAGTGTTAATATAATAGTAGTATTTTTTTAAGAAATTTGATTCCCCGTAAAAAGTTCAAAAACTGGTCTGTGAAAATAATAAATCATACGCGTAACAGAGCAATGTTATTGTTATTTTTCAATGTCAAAAAAATATTTATTTTCATATAATTATGATTTCCCATCAATGGTTTTATAAAATATAAATGCTTTTAGTATAATACTATTTGATCCGTATAGTCAGTAATAATTGCTATGTACAGATTTAAATTGGAAAATTAAATTAAAAATAAATATAGCAGATGCGCAATGTTTTTTTTTTTTTTGATATGATACTGTTACTATATTCCTATTCGTTAAATTGTATAAAACAACAATGCTCATCAGTGGTGATGCTATATGAAAATATTATTTACAGTTGAGTGCCGAGTGTGTTTATTATTATAAATAATATGCGTATGAAATAAATTAAGTCGTCGACAAAATAATAGTTTACAGTGTTTACTCTACTATCATTAATATTTTGTTAAATATTGAATACAGTCGTATGTTTAATTCACTTAACAATTAATTATAATTTTTGATCTGCATTATTAGTAACCCTGACTAGCGATAGAAGATAATATTATACACTTTATAAAGTGCATAATTTTTTTTATGTAAAAAATGTAAATTTCATTGTTATTTGATTGTGATGACGAGATGAGATTATTATTATCTGAGACTGCGAGCAAATATAAAATATATTTCAACTTTTAAGAGAAAGATTCTGGTTATAGTTATGGAGTTTTGTAAGTTTTGTTTCTTTTGTTGGTTTTAAATTGAAATAAATTATTATTATTCACTTGAATGAACATTACCGTTGACAATCGTCTATATTATGTTTAAAATTCTTTCTATTTACTTTTATTTTTTTCATATTATTGTACTTCTTAGTGTTTTCTCTATAAAAATATGATTTGAGTAAACTATGAACAGATAATAATATATCTGTCTCGGTAGTTTAAATTTTTTTTATTTTTTTTTAGTAATTTTAATGTAATAATATATTTTAGAAAACTAACTGTCGCTTACAATTCTTTCTGTTTTCACACACTTTAAATAACAAGAACTTTTGTAACTTTGGTTCATTTTCAGAATATTAACGACACTTTTTAAAGCATTTCAGAATATTTAAAAAATTGAATTTTCTCTAAAATACGTGTTTTCAAAAGTTTCTGTAACGCTTACAAAAGTTTATTCAAAGATTTTTAATAATGTGATGGTATATTTTTAGGAAACAAAAAGTTGTTTTAATTAATTTTTAATTTAAGTTGAGTTCTTGTGGACATGTTAAATTATATTTGAATAAAAAAAAAAAAAAATTATACACAAAATACTTAGGTATTTTAAATTTACCAGACACTAATTTCTATAGCTAGGTTATTATCATCAGTCTTAAGATTTATATATATTATAATTACAGATAAGTTCTTCTCTTACATAAAATAATTTTTAGACGACGCCGTTATTTAATAAGATTATGTGAAATAAAATCTAAATTTCACTCTAAATCTTTATTCATAAATAATTATTTACCATTACTCGTACACGGTTGTCTAACTGGATAACCGAGAATGTGGTCGAACAAATCTAATCATTTAATCTATAACTGCAGTAATTTGTCAATGGATTTTTTTAAAATTTTTATGTTAAAATGATATTACTGATTTTATATGTTTCTCTTGTACCTTTTCCAATATTAAAATTAGTTTCTAGAATTTGTTTATACCTAATGATGATGACGCAGATTTTGGTTTTTTTTTCATTTTGGGTTTTAAACGAGCTATAGGATATATTGATTTTATAAAAGAAAGTGTTTATTTTTTATTTTTTATTTTTTAAAGTACCTATGCTATCACTTTCTGTATAGTGGCTTTAAAAGTTCATGTAGCCAATCAATAAATTGAAAATTGAACATAGATAGTACTTTAGTTTTTTGAGAGGTAATTTCTCAATACCTTTTTTAGCAAGTATACTGAAAATCCGAGACTATATACTCATTGTAACCATAAGAGAAACCACAAAAAACAGCATTTACGATACATTCTTTTTTTCTCACAGCAAAGTCGATTTTGTTTATTTTCCTACAATTTGGAAAATAATAATCCTTCCTGAGAGATAAAATGTTCACAAATTATTAACAATATATAAATAAATTAGTGATTTAATTTTTAAATCTGTTTTTTCAACTTTAAAGTATCACTATTATATTGTTAATTTTTATTATTTAAATTGTTCTTTGTACATTTATATTATGCTTTTCTAAAGAGATTTTTTATGAATTTAAAATTTGTTTCATAATATTAGACTCTTTATTTTACTATGAGATAAATAAACACTTAATAAAAGGTTGATATATGTGTGTGGTCATGTTTTTCTGACGAAATATTTAAAATTATTACGTACATATTATAAACAATTCGCAAAATAATGAATCCTTTAGATAACCGGTAGAACGTGTGTTGGATAAATTACGATAATTATTATTCAACCTCATATTATATAATATTATTATGATTAAATATTATATGGTGCACTGACACGAGTACCACATTGCAGTACATGTGCGTATGAGCAGTATAATACACGATGAAATTTGCATAATGTATACCATGAACCATAGATTAAATGTTTGTATTAAACGTAATGCAATTTTGAATACGAACCAAGGGCTGCAGAATCAATGGATATCATCAGTTGCGCACAAATGAAGTACATCACGACGCCAGTGTGATAAAATGATTTCTGGCGAGTACGTATCTGGAAGCATTTGGTTCCCTCCATTTTTATAAATTATTTTTTGTATTGTATTGCTTCTTTGTTCCGCGTTGTCTTGAATCGTTCTCGCTTACGTTACATCTAAAACAATATAAACACACATGAAACAATCGTTAAATGTTGCATAATCGGTCTAGAAGAAAATAATTTTAGAATGTGTAATACTACATATTTTGTAGGCATATATTTTAAAGTGGGTATACCTATTTGTCAATAATGGAAAATAGTTTCAAAAATTCCCGATGATTTTCGTACGATGTGGTATGTAATCTTAAAATATATAGGTTATATGTATGAATGACAACTATTAATAACTTAACATTTTTATACTGTTTTTATAATATTTTGATACGATTAATAATTATATATGTTGGTACCTATCTATTATTTTTTTTAAATATAACGTACGTTAATCGTAATTTTCAATAAACTATTATTTAGAATGATTCAATATCTACTAAATTCATGGCATGCAATCAGTGTCATACCATAGCCATATTTAGAAATTTAACGCTTAGGGATAACAACAATAATCACCCAATTATAGAAAAAAAAATGTTAATTTAAAAAATCAATTTTTATAATAAAATATAATCTAATATGTCTTAAAAAAACGAGAAATATAATAATTAAATTTTCTTCCGTGTGTTGATTAAGAAAAATCTTCAATTATAATATTATAATTAATGTTGGAGATTAGATCACGGTTAATACTACAAAGGCATTTTCGTTAACGATAATGGGTATTATCGGATAATAAAAAATTTAAAAAAATATAAAAATATAATATTAACTGTAGGAAATAAGTGAATATAATTAAGATGATAAAAACAACGTAAATTTAAAAACAAAATAGCCATATGAGAAAATAGCCACTGTTACCCCTTTTGATTATATACCTATTCTAATTTTCAATCAATATAATATTAAATATTTTCTATAAAAACTACGAATTTCCAGTAAAATAAAATACATTATTGCCTCGGAATTTTCCAATTATATGATATTAAATTTTATATCTCGTAACCAGTATTATATACATATAATGGTAAAATATTAGTTATTAATAATTAATATGCATATAAATAAAAAAAAAAATGTTCCTAATCACATAGGATACACTGTTTTTCTATTAGGTCATCCCCTTCAAAACAGTATTTTATTACTGATAGCTAGTTAATAACGATGACCTAAATAAAAAGTTAATAATTTATGACTTGACTTTATCATTTTAGATAGCCTAAGTATTTTTTTTTCTATTATTTTAATAGTACGGGGTGAGGAGGCTAATCTAATATATTTTTAAAAAGACATTATTTTCGACATGAAGTGGTCATCGAATAAATGGTTATGTTTGACGTCATTATATATTTTATAGTATAATAATATTCTTGCCGTCTATAAGTTGGTAGAGTTAAGCTACACATTGCGTGTTTTCTAAGATACGATATGGTCAATATACTCAATATTATTTCTGGTGAGAATACGTTTGCAATAATAAATCACTATTTCTTGTTTATGACCATAAATGGACATACGGATACGGTTTCTGTGTATATAATATATATATGGTCGGTCTTTTGTTATATTTCCAAAGCACACACACCCGCGTACGATAAAAGATAAATAGTCATCTCTTTTATTTCCTGCGCGCGAACGCGTATCCATTATCACACAAAATGCTTTTACTTTCGATCTTACAAAGAAATATAATTCATTTTCGTATTCTGGACAAAGAGTGATACATCACATGAATACATCCTAGTTGAAAGCTGTTCAAAAATAAAAGTTGAATACTATTGTTTAAATTTATTCAATTATATGTGAGCATTTAAATTAAAATGTTTACATTTTCTTCACGTTTTGAAAATAATAAAAATTTGATTATTTTATCGAATCACTATGATTTTAATTTTAATAGGTAATTCTTATTTTCTTATTATTTTGTACATTACAAAATTTTGTACAAACTTATCCAATATACTTGTTTAAATAATTAAACATTTTTATTTGGAATATTGAAGATTATATTGAGTATAACATATCACTATATATTTATATAGTGACTTATTATAAGTTATTTTAAGGCAGCGTAGTTAACCATTTCAGACTATAATTATATGACAAAACAATTTTAAGTTAAACTTATGATTTTATCAATCATAATTAATAAATGATTTGATTTTAAGCAAGTTATGTACTTTAAGGTTAACATAATTTAATATTATTTGTATTTTTTGTGGATTGTTAATAAAAACAGTTAATTTATAATTGTTTGAAAATAAATCAATCATAAATTTAAAACGCTCGGATTACATAAATACCTGTTATAAAAAAAAGTTTCACCGAGTAATCATTAAGCATTTAAGTTCACTATAAGTACAACTATAAAACTTTCTTGACTCTTTTCGTAATTAATAAATTGAAAAGTTCACATGTAAAACTGAAAGTTGTACTCATTGATCCTGTAATTCTATTATACTTGTAATGAATTAATATTTAAAACTAGTATGAAAATACAAATTTATTTAGATTTTCATTTTAGATTGTTTTTTTCTTTATGTTAAAATTCAATTAAGTAATTATCTGAAAAAAAAAAGTATAAATGTTATTATGTTATTACAGAATATGCTTAAAGCTGTTTCTGATTTTAATACTTTATATCAGACTTATTTAGTAGAAATATCAAATTTTGACTTTTAACTTTATTCTTAATGCCTTATGCTATAACTAAATGAATGTATTTAATTAGATTATAGACTGTAATTATCATTTGAAGAGGAGGTTATACACCTAACCTGGTTTTATTTACCATTAATTTTGATAAGCGATAAAAATAAAATGTAATTAGTGACAGTATTACAGTATAAATTGGATTTAAAAATATGAATATTACTATCTTAATTGCCTGCCGATGTAATAAAAAATACATTAAATATTATATTAAAATATAGATTGTTAAATTTATTGGTGGTATCAATACACTAATTTTGTATACTGAATTCAAAATCATATTATGGCCATAAAAATAATTTTTTTCTTTTTTTGTAGTATATGTATGCAATATATAATATTAGATATAGATATTACACTGTTGGTATTTGTGATGCGAATCGATATAATACATTTATATCAAATGGTATATTTTACATGTTGTATAGAATTATTTTATACAAAACAACACAAGTACCTATTATAATTTATTTTTGCTAAAATTAGATCGTTAATCTTTTATTTTGTTATTATTAAGTGATTAAATATTTTTATTCCTTGTTAATTTGAAGTTATATTACCCATCTAAACATTTACTAAACATAAAATTCCCAGTATTTTATTTTTTTATTGTTGTTAATGCATTTGCATTTGAATGAGTAATGTCAATGTAATTTGCGTAATTTTTAATAATATTTTAATCTACCGTAAATAAATCGTGTATGTAATATTATGGTTTACTACAATAAATATTAATAGTATTTTATGGTTTTATACACACTACGGTAATGTGGTAGTATGGTACAAAGTTATTTTAGGTATAATAAAAACAATATATTATATACATATATATATATATATATATATATATATCGTTTTTTTGTTTACATCACTAGTTGGTGTATACATTAATAAGTTCGTAAATAAAATGTGTATACAATTGGTATTTTAGCTTTTGCTCAGCCACGCGCGAGCCCACATCTCGCAGGTGGGGTTAATATTATGATTTATAATAATACACAACGTACAACCTATACGTAACAACTACACGTCATGGCAGCATTGACGTGCTTTGAAGAATGTGACTTACTTGTAACGCTGTACAGCCGGGATAATATATTATCACGGAGTCAACGTTTTTGAATTTCATTGTTATCCACTGATGTGTTATATTAAAACAATATTTAAAGCTAATGAATATTATTATTTTTTAACGGTCGGATACCTATATATTATATTTTATATGCATATGCGCGCCGCGCTGTACATATAGTTTAATAGTGGTAATACACTGTGTACGATAATAATATTAATATAACCATTCTCACTATATTACATTTTGTGGCGGGGCAACTGTATAGGTATAATACTTTGTCATCATAACTCTATTATTCCGACAGAGAATATAATATTATTATATTATTATGGCAAGCGTTATATGAGTTAGTTAATCACCGAACGTGTTTAGATATTTGTAAATTCTGCAATATATTATAATATGCGCCGCGTGCCCGAATGTGTAACGCGCTTATTCGCGACGATGATTCCATTTTCGCATAATTTATTTTATCTCTTAAATGTGTTTTTTTGCCATTATTACTTTTATTTATTTGTTTATTATTTTATTTTTTTGTTTAGTGTCGTCATTTTAAAACGTGTTTAGACATAACAATAAACAACAACATAACCGAAGAAAGCGAGCATTGTGTTTAAAATATTAACGAGGACATGCATAACGTTTTTAAGCATACATTTCGGTTGTAAACTAACTCTTATATCAAAACCACATATTATGTAGTTTAATTTCCATTGCTGTTAAAATATTGTCTGTAATCTTTACGAGCAAGTGCATTATAAAACTATACAAAACGACTGCACCCTATAGACGAAAATGTGTTAAATTCTGTGTTTCAATCTCGTTTCAGACATTTTCTTTAAATACCGAATGATTTTCCTGACTATAATAATACAAAAAGGAATTGCTTACGATCAATAAGAAAAAATAAGCTCTATAGTTAAATCTATTTTATTTTAGTAAGTATTAGTATATGATAAAATTATTGTATGGTTATGTGGCATATGTTCAAATTTTGTTCTTTGAGTGAGTTATAAAACAATATTTAGAGAAATGTGTTGAAGTTTAATCATTTGTACTTGACTCGTTGAAAGAAAAACTGCGAATAAGCAACTTTGTATAAGTCTAATAAATATATGCTAAATTTCAAACTTTATATAAACACATTTATACAATAATATAGTGGTTGATAATTGCTTGATATCTAAATAATAATATTAACCTACTACGATCTAACTCAATCTCCAGAGCGTTAAATGTTTACTATTACGAACTTATGGTGCTCTAAACACAGTTAACATGCACGTAGTTAGTTTCGTTCAAATTCATTTAAAGTGATTAAACGAACGAACCCGAAGTCATGAACATTTTAATATAATACACTATATGCCTGTTGTAATGTATAATTACGCTCATGATTTATACACAAATTAATTGAAACAGTTCAACTGTTATAATATGTATACGAAGTTAGCTGAATGTTTTCAAACTCTAAAATATGAAATAATATTATAATATAATGTGTGGGATTTTGTTAATAGACAGCAGAGGAAAATTATTCGCGAACTTCGCAGCTCACAAAGTCGCAACCCCACTCATACTTTTAATGATATGTACCTAATTAAAAAAGCATACCATCTTAATGTTTTATTTATGCACATCGAATACGTCGGTATGAATCTAGTACGTGTCTGTCGCGCCGTTTGTATAACATAATGACACATATAATATTACACGCGCCGCGGTAACATGCATAGAAATTCGTGCGTTTAGCACGCACAGCTCATAATAATACTAATAATAATATTTAATAATATTATATATTAGTTTAAAATAATATATAGATACACAATAATACTCGGCGACTGGCGAGTCACTTTATACCATATAATGTCGTGTATGTTACACGCTATATATGTACACGGGATCTATTAAACGAATTTATGTATTTAATAGTGTTATTATATACCTGCCCCCGTTACACCGTATAAACATATTACACAGGCATACTGCTTCCATTGTTTTGTATTAATTTGTTGAACTATATTATATATTATAATACGAATGTCAATGACGGCAGTGTGAGCGCAGTGTGTGTGTGTGTGTGTGTGTGTGTGTGTGTGTGTGTGTGTGTGTGTGTGCGTGCCTGCAGTGTGCACAGGTATAGGTCGATTAAAACCCATACGGTCGGTTGGACTCGAGTGCGTGCCGCCCGGAGAGCGATGTGGAAGCACACCTAATAATAATAATATATAATATTGTGCATGGTGCTGCTGCTGCCGTGAGCACCAGATAATAATCCCAGCGAAAATGCGAATTACTTCGTTACTATGGGGACCGTCAAAATCGATAGGAACATGTTTTACGGCACATTGCGTCCGTATATCATTATTACTACACATAATTTTATATACCTATAGAATATGTATTTTTTATTATAAATCAGCAGATGTAATTGAAAATTATATAATATGGAACGACCGACTAGTGCTGCGAGGTGTATACTGGCGTGACGAAGGTAATATAATACAACGCCGATGGATGATCGCGACGAGACGTGCCGTCGTGTAACTGCATCTGTAGGTGGCATACGCTGCAGGTGAAATATTCGCTATACTCCGAAACAGATGAAAATTAAAAACAATTTTACATCATACTTTTATATATAACTAGACTAAGTTTAAAAAAATTGTCTTGTATAAATTTAAATATTAAATTACTATTTTTATATTTGCGTTTCGGATGAAGGAGGTTTAGGTATTTTTTTTTAATAACGATATCCCATATTGTTTTTAATTTCATTTTCTGAAAAAAAAAAATTTTATGAAAATGCCGGTGTTTAAAATATATACGAATATTAAACTCGTTTTATTAACCTATAAAGATTTTAAGTTTATAAACTAATGGATAACAAAAGATCTTATTGCGGCACGTCTTCGCATCTCTTCGACGATGTTAAATTGTTTTTGCAAAAATACAACTCTACTAAGATATTTTTTTTCTAAAAATAAAAACTACCGAGATAATGGTGGCGTTCTGTGTTTGAAGAATGGCTTTGCACATAGATGTCTATCGAAAAAACTCCATGCAGCTTTTTTCCAACGCTCAGTAATCTCGTATATACGTAAAAGTCTGCCGTTGGTCGCTGTTGCCGATTAGGTACATTAACAGTTTTTTTTTTCAATAATATAATAATAATAAATAAAAACATTATCACAGCTAGTGTCAAACTAACAACTTTTGACAATCGGTATTCGTCTGGCGTATCGCGCGTTCGAAAATATTATTATACTCGTGCTAACACGCGCGTCTCGTGCATATAGCCAGCCACCGTCGTCTGTTGAATAACAATCGAGTTCGTTGAAACTTTGCAGCGACGGATTTCTGTAATATATATTGCCTATCATCATTATTATTATTATTATTTATCATTACTATTATTATGCGACGTGTAACTAGTCGTCGATCCAATTGATTGTATAAAAAGACGTCGGAGCCTAACCGTGAATAAAAATAAATGTCGAGCAATAGTTCTATAATTGGATTCGGAGAAAAGAATCAAGGTTTTTTTTTTAACGATGTATATCAGGAATAAATTAAAACTGAAGTTACATTATTTTAATAATTATGATAGTTAATGTATATATATATGTATATTAGAAGATATACACATCATAGTGATCTCGACAAAAGTTCCACGTACTGGTCGATCTGCCGTGGGCCCATGTAGAATTTTGAGTATACACCACCGAATATTATAATTAACTTTGTCATTTATATTAAGTGCGAACACCGATATTAACCAATGAGTATTGTAGTCATTTTACTGCGGGTAGTCTTCTGCGTCATATAAAACGCATAAAGAATAATAATAATAGCAGAAAACGAGTCCGTGTATAGTATAACGTTATTAAGTGATTTCTGTTTTAATTTACAAATAAAATGTAACAACTATGGAAGTTGGTCCCCCGCGATTTGTTTTCCAATTATCAACACACTTTGGTTTTTAATTAACTTTTTTGAAAAGAAAAATATATACACCCGTTACGATTTACGAACAACGACAAAAGCTATATTATTGTTATGAACGCATTTTTTAAACTGTCAATTATATTTTGAATTAGGAAAAAAACTTAAACGCAAAATATAATTAATCTATTTTTAGCGTGTGACAGAAAACTGATAGATTTATTAACTATGTGGAACAAAATGATATAATAAAGATCATAACTTCTTTAAAATGGCCAAAAATATTTAATTTTGACTATTTTGAGTACAATAAAATCACACAACATACATCCATCTAAACAATTTTTTTATCGTAAGATAATGTATAAATTAAATGTATATAAATTATATTATGCATAAATGAATTATTAATATATTATAAGCATTATATTATTTGTAGAATTATTCAGTCAGTAAAATATTATTTTAATTTTAAATAATATTAATATGAATTTTAAGTAAATTTTTTTAAAACATTTTTGTTAAAATCGAAAGATATGAAATTAGTGAATCATGTAAAGATATTACAACTTATCAAATGCTATTGTACCTACTATTATATTATTATAAAGTAAAACACATTTTGTAACACGGCGACATGTATAGGCAATTTAGGTACATATACAACTAATATTGTCTATTAAGTACAAGATACTAATAAAAATATATTATATAATATTCAATTAAACTTAAACGTATACAATATATTTCACATTCATAACCATTTTCATTCACACCGAGAGTCAAATAAAGTGAAAGGTGGCTAAAAATATTATTAATCTATATAGTTATAGTTGAAATATATCTTTTAATAATACAGGTAAGTAAATTATAATAAACAAATTTATTAATACAAACCTGTAACTGTTGTATCAAATAATTTCTATTATTAATTTAATTTTTTTTTTTAGAATGTAGTTGCTATAGAGTTAAAAAAAAATACAAATATAAAAGAAACTTAATATTCAATTCACTCCAATATCATGCTTGAATTGTTTATAATTTGATCAAAGCTTGTAAATAATATCTATAAATATGTATGAAAGTACGTATTTATATATACATATATAAAAAAAAACATGACAGAATAAATTGAGTGTACCCCATGGTATATTTTATTTGACTTTTATACATATTTTTTATAAATATATGAATGTAAATGTGTGTATGTGTATTTTTTTTTAGAAACGTTGGTATTATGTGTTATATTCCATTTCACAAAAGTTATACTAAGATAAATTTGACTGCTACCATTTTAATGTTGTGATATGTGTGTTTGCAACTAATCAAACGTGGTTATTAAAAAAAAAAAAAAAAACCAAACAGTTTAAGCATATTTGATATATTATCCACAGCTGGTTTTTTTTAATAGGACTATTTGCATGAAAAGTAAACCATTAATCTTTCCCCATGCAAAATATCAATATTTAATTTAATAAAGTAGAATGATGGTGGTATTTAATAGTTGGAAATTACTTTCCTCGCTGAATAAATATAATTTAGTAAATCCTTGGTCATTATGCATAGTATCAATAATACAAAAAACAGTATTATAATTATCACGTGTATTCTTTTCGATTTACTGTTCCATTATCATTTATACTCTAAAGAAAATTAAAAATTACTATTCTACAAATTTTAAATCTAATTATTAAAACTTTTATTATCCCATTAATTAATTTTTAATCGTATATATATATTTTTTTTTTATTTTCTGAGAGAAACAAAATCAGTGTAAAAACTACTATTGCTGATTGATTTATTATTGTCTCAACGATGGCTTAATGAGTGTAAGAACACATAGAATGTTTTTTCTGTATCTGAGGTTTTAGTTAATAATAAAATCCGCTAAGAACTTTGTGTGCCGATAATTCAATTTGTAGTTTAAAATATAATTGTTTTTCATTCCCCTCAAACCATACAATAAATAACTAGCATTGTTAAAGATTCCACATATTATTATGTTGAACGTATAATTTCTATGCAATTTCGAAGTCGTCGTTGTCGTTGTTGTTGTTGTTGCTACTATTTATTCGTTGAGCAGATAACAGATGTACACAGATGTAACAGCAATATACGCAAATGTAATACTTGTGTTAAGTTGTTGTGATGTTTGTTTTAGTTTGAGTACAAATTTCATTATATATCATGTTTTGCATACGAGGTCGATAGATACGATATAGTCAGTTCATTTTTATAACTATATATGTTTATTCTATTTTGAAAAGATAAATTTTATAGTTCTTGCCACTTCTTGAAAAGTTTTGTAAACAAATAAATGAAAATTCTGTCTTATTCCATTACCGTTTTTAAAATCATTATAGAAAAAATAAGTAAACATTTTTTTAAATATTTATATGGTTATTACTTTCCTGTTTTTATTCATTTATATTAACTGTATTTTTATAAACTATATTATTTTTCTTCTTGATTTAAAAAATCTCGAGGTTAAATTTTTAAGTTTATTTAATAATTTATGTTATATTTACACATTTGAATTCCTTGATTTTATAATAATCTTAATTTTAGGACTATTTTAAAATAGCAATAATTTTTAATTATTATTATATAAATTTAATCTGTTTAGTAAATATTAAGTTGTGTGAGAGTTTTTTGTATGTGTCCAAAACATTTTATTAATATGTTACTTTTTGTTCCAACTGTATTTTATTGTTATATAATTCTTCGTGTTGTATTTATTATTATATTTATTTAAATAAAATAAATTTAAATTCAGCAATAAAATCTTTTCTTATTAGTAAATTGTTGTCATAGCATAATAATTACATTGTATCTTTTTTAAATAGTAGTAAAATGAATTATAACTATAACAAAAAACCTAACCTATATTAATAACTTTTAGTATATTTAATTTATAGTTAACTTTATTATTGTCATTTTTTGTATAATAATATTAAAATTAACTAAAAGATACTTACTAATTTCAAATTAGCATCCATATTAACATATTGTAATTTTAGAAAAACCTACAATGAATCAACACACTGCTTCCTTTTTTTTAAACGCTGAAGTACAACTATGTTTTAAATTATATTGCGTTTTATTTTTAAATTGATTAATTTACCATCATGATATTGTATTTTATATTTTGATTTAATTTACCCAAAGTGTATCGAAATTGTATAAGTGAATGGTTTTTGTATAATTGTTTTTATAATGTTTAAAGTAACAATATCAGAGTACTATGTAAATAATAATGTCCCTAGGGATTGCAGATTGTATTTTTTTTCTTTAAATTCAATTGTTACTGTTATTATAGTAAGGGAAGATATTAGTGGTATTTCTTGTCACTGGTAAGACGGGTTGACATATTTCGAAGGGATGCTTCCATTTATGTGGATTGCAGCTTGTGTTTAAGTTTTCATTTGGAAAATGAAAATTACGTCTTGTTGTCTTGTCAGAAAATAAAATAGTTTTAGTATATACAGAGTGTTTCACCAAGGATACTCACTCAGTTCTTTTCTCTAATAGTTTAGTTATTTAAAATGTTTAAATATACTTAAAGACTATATTTTTAAAGACTTGATTAGATTTATTTACTTTAAAAAATTAAATACTTTTTTGGACTATTAATAAAGGAATGTACTGTGGCGTTACAAATTTCAGTTTTTCAATTTAAAATCACCCTTTTAAATTTTGATTAGTTTAAATGGGCATTTTAATAATAAATAAGTATCTTATATAGTTATTAAACATTATATACAAAGGATGCTGTTATTAAATATTCATATAAATATAATTGATTTTTTTTATCTTTTATGTTTACTAAAAAAAATTAGATAAGCTACTCGATAGAACAGGAAGGATATGTATTATTAAATTTTTTATTAATTATTATTTTAATTTTTAAACATATAATTAATTTATTAATATTTTGTATATTCTTAATAATTATATAAATCAGCGGTTTCCAACCTTTTTAGTTTTGCAGACCATCAATTTTATAAAAAAAAATATTTGAGCCCCACTAATGAATAATGACTAATAGCTCACCTATAAACATCTATGTATAATATATATAATATTATTAAAAAAAAACATATAATAAAAATATGTAATAATATTATTTTAAATATAAACGTTAGTAATGTTGATATTATATGGTCTACGAGACAATTCCTCGCTGCTGGTGGCCCACTCACTTGTGGACCGCGGCCCATAATGGGTTGGGAACCGCTGATCTAAATAATAACTAATAAGATCACGACTCAACAAATTATTATTATGAATATATTTACATAAATTTTAATTCTATAAATAACCATATAGTGGGGCTATTATCAAGGACTAGAATTTTCAGATTTATGAAACTACATTATTAAAAAAAAACGGGTAAGTGTGTTAGAGCAGGTGATTCACTCTGTATAAGAAGATCAATTTAAATGTTTATACTTATTATTTATTAGTTTTAACTATTTTGAATATATATATTTTTTAAATTATTTGATTTATTTTCATGAATATTTTTGAGAAAAAAACTACTTTAATTTTTACAATTATAGTTTTTTTTTTAAGTTTTTACTTTTTAAAATAATAATATATACATTAAATTTCATATTTCATAGCAATCAAGGTATTTTTCGAAGTATTTGAGTACATTCAAATTGAGTTTTCAAACTAATTAGAAATAAGTAAATTCAAATTTAAATGAGTAGGATCAGAATAGTAGCACAGACATGCAAAATATTGGTCCACTCCGTTCATAAAAACTTGGCATACTAATAATTAGTAAATAACTTATTCAACATTTGATTTTCTTTATTGAAGTACTCAGAAAAATATTGTACTACGGTACTACGAGTATGAAATTAAAATTGCATATTACCATTAAAAAAATCAAAAAAAAATCTTAACGATAAAAATTGTAAAGATATAATTTTGTTCCGAGTGTAATATGCAGTGATGGAAATAGATAACTAAAAAATTACCTAGATAATATAAGATGATTGTAGCAAATAATTATCAAGATAAAAATAAAGATAATAATGCATTCAAATAAACATATGAATAATTATATATATAAATAAATCAGAATCTTTTTACAAATGTGACGCTGTTTATCGCATCACTACGTTTATATTTATCATTTATAATTATTTAAGCGTACAAGATAATATGGCACTAACCTTCTCCGAGCTTAGTAAAGTAAGACAAATTTCCAGTATCTATATTATCTGCAGTCCATCTGTATAATATATTATATTATGTTATCTTTTTATTTACATTTGCACTTCCCAATTAGCTCTTTGAAATTTACTGTACGTTATATACTTTTCACACAGTTTATAAATGCGTAGTGTGTACCTTATATTATCTGAAGATATAAAATAAGGTACTTATGATAAGTACGTGATTTTTATTATAGCATATAATCGCAAAATAAAATTGGTATCTTAATAATACGAAAAAAAATATGATATACATATAGTATATACGTCATGTACTCATGTGTATATCATATAATTAAGTAGGCAGAAACTCCCCATGTATAATTTATTAGAATGACCACTGAAGCACACCTCCAGATAATTCAACATTTAAGTACATGTGAAAATGTTTACTTATATTTTAATGAAAAAAAATCATGAATAATACCATACTTGGTTTTAGTTTTGAAAATTCTTCATAGTTATCTAAATAATTGTTGGTTTATAAAAATGTATTTTAAATCTCAATGGTTATATTTTAATACGATTATTTTATTCCAAGTGTTCTCATTCCAGAGAAGATATTTTAACTAAACTTTATTTAATGTTAGTTTCTCAGCATTACATTGTATAAAAATATGCAGTTTTTTTAGTAGATGTCTTTTAAATTTTAATGCTTCTTTCGGCAAGTTTTTGTATACAGTTACAAGTGTTAAGAGTAATTTTAAGTCACTAATTTATTTCCTCAATTATATTTCTCATATATTTTATTTTTTAACTTATGTTTACAATTAAATTAATTATTATAATCAAGTTAAATATTTCTATGGAGTAAAATTCTTATAGAAAATTATTTTTAAAATTTGATTCAATCAGTTGGCCATTTATCTTTGATTATATTTAATAAAAATTATATTAAATTAATATTTATAATTTTATAACATTATAATATAACATAACATCTTACACACCTTGTAACCAAGTTACTTACTAATATAACATTTGTATGTAGCTTATCCATTAATTGGTCAATAGAGATGATTGAAAAATAGACTGTAGAAAATTTAAATTCTTTGTTTTGTTTAATGTTTATATTGATATTACAATTAATAACAAATTCTTTGGAAATAGTTAATTTTTAATAAAAAATTCACGAAAAAAAAATAAAAAGTGAGATATTTTAGGGAAATATTCTGTATTATCTAGTGTGCAAACACAGTTTTAGTATAGGTTAACTTGTAATTTATATTGCCGTGTATTTGAATTTATTTACTACCCACAAAGTTTTATTTGAATTTGTTCAAAAGAAACACACACTGTGTTCAGAAATTTTTCTTATGCTGTGTATTGATTCAAATTGTTAATATAATAATATAAATATATTACACATATTTTTAAGTAATAATATTTCTGATATTCAAAGTTTTAAGCAGTCGACACCACACTCTTTTGGATTTCTATTGGCATAACAAGTGTGGACTCATTGTAAAGTTTTTTTTTAATGAACACGGGTTCTACAGCGTATCATTGATATCCATACATGAATATTGTTGTATAAACTTTATTCATATAATGTCCATTGCGTTCGTCAAAACGCAAATAGAAGCATATGTATATATTTATATATATATGGGATTTCCGTCCGAAATATGTTAGCACAAAAGCTCGAGAATAGTGAACATGCGGATGGTGCATAAATCCTGTAGCCCATTATTATGACATGGTCATGCGATAAAAAGGTTCTGGAGATATTATTTATTCAGAAAATAATTGGTTATATTATAATATAACATGTGTGGTATTCTGCGGACAATACGCATTGTTGGCAAAATCGTTGACTCAGGGTCATAGAGCCGTTTTAACGCAATAGGCACTGGGCATACAATACATCCCTTATTCTCTGGGTTCAAATAATTTTGGTTTTCCTCTCATTCTTCTCATCCGATCTCGCGTTCATTTATCATGGAGGTAGATAAGCTTCTCTCCTCTTTTTTTATGCGAATCTATGAATCTGTGTCATGTGTCACGTGTTTACGTTTCATATATTATTTTGTTTATCATCGCTTTCATCTTTCCTATAAAACGATTTGCTATTTTACTACATAATATTTACTGTTATTAGAAGGTTATAACGCGAATTCATTTTTGTTAATAACCTGTGGGAGGTAATCAGTCTAGCGCTCGTGTCTTATTTCTATTTTACAATCACTATTAATTATTTTTTTTCTAATATAGTTTCTATTAATATCGTCCTGATAACGTCATAAAAGTATGTCAATCAATAACATTATAATAAATGAATTACAAATAATAATAATAATAATAATAATAATAATAATAATAAGACATAATTTTATAATAGTTTAAATGTTTTGATATGCCAATATAACCGAACAATCAATTATAATATTATAATATACGTTGTGTATGCAATCAAATATGTACGTACATATTTGAAATATTAGCTTCATCTTGTTATTAACAACGTACATCCACGTCATATAATAATATGTTTTATCAACATGAATGTAATATCACGTGTGAGTATAAGACTTAGTGGTAAATAGGTATATCTTAACACGCGGGTTCGTTATGATTATTTTTCTTATATTATGACGACCAATTATACACTATGACCATTGACTTGATATATTGTTATTATTTTAATAAATAATTCGAATTATCCATGCTTAAACACAATGTAGTTGTACATACTACATGATTGCCATATACCCTAGATTAAAAATAAATAATATTACATCCTTGTCTCGATATTTAATATATAAAGGTAATAAAGAATTTTTTATGGAAAAGGCTTAATAATGTACTTATAGTTATAAGGGACGGTAACGTTAAGTCACTTTAGAGCTATTTCAGAACGCTTTATTATATTATATCCTAATATCCGTTTTACGAAAGTTATAACGTAGGTAAGTCACTAT
This sequence comes from Rhopalosiphum maidis, assembly GCF_003676215.2. Taxonomy (NCBI): domain Eukaryota; kingdom Metazoa; phylum Arthropoda; class Insecta; order Hemiptera; family Aphididae; genus Rhopalosiphum; species Rhopalosiphum maidis. The sequence goes on from NC_040878.1 coordinate 45,690,968, forward strand.
GAGCTTTTGGTAATATGTGGCGTTGGAGGATTTACTATACCCTTCCTTTACAAGTACTGAGCTTAGTCAAGGGATAAAAGAAAATATTACTGTACTCGGATGGTTGCGCATTCACGGAAAAATACGCATCCGCTTTATTTAATATTTACAGTTTTCATTGTTTCGTAATTTGTTAGTTATAAGACGAATATAATAAATGTTTAACTTAACACTTATTAAATGCATTTATTCATAATTAATTACAAAATTTAGGATTATGTAGATTTTATACAAACTTGATGAACTGGGTATAAATAGTAATACACACACTTGAAGACATAATACACACGAGTATATACGAAATAGTCTTAAGAGTAGTTTATTTAACTTTCAATTTTAATTGTATATCTTCCATTTATCTGAGTTAATTTAACACGATTCTGTATTGTAGTGATTTAATATTTCTGTATACGTTCCCACGATATCGATATTAATTTTGTTTATCTATATTATATAAATATCAACTATTAACTTTATATTATGGTGAATAACATTATTTTGTATACTTTAGTGGGTCGTTATCGTGCTTACAATATTGGAACAGAGCCAAATACATATTATAAACCAAGTTGCAGAATGTTGTACTCGTGACAGGTCTGTATTAGTTTTTACGGTCCCGTTAAAAAATTAGTTGCGATGTCGTTGACATGCAACTGGATGTTGCTTCATAAATTTAAAATTTTTACTGGCTGAAAATCACCTCAGGACTGTTATTTATCGTTATACTATCCCGGGAGAATTTTCCCGCGTTAGAATAATTTATGCGGTTCCGTGTAATTTTTCTCCCTCCATTTTAGGAAATGTTACATATTTCACTAAACAGCAGCTGATTCAAAAAAAAGATCAGAAAAACTGAACACTGAACTCTAACCCTTGTGAAAAATGAGATCCGGTCAAACAGATTTAGTGCATATTTGTACAAATATTATACATGTATTTTTTTTAATTTACATTTCGTGTACAACGTCAAATAATACTAATAAATAATGGTTCACATGGAAAAGAGTAATGTATTGTAAAATCATTTTGAAATGATTAGTTCTATAAAAAATATGTTGTTTGTCGAAGAGTAATATTAACAAAAATTAAAACTTTTCCATTATAATTTATTTTGATCATTCATCGTTTTTGCGTAATCAATTAACTTTTCATAAAATTTGTTATAGAACATTATTAAAAACTTTTTTTTCATATAAACAAAAGTTAAGTATAAAAATAACAGAAACAATGAAATTTAGTTGTGATGTTGTTTAAATCAATATTATACATATTATTTTCCACATTTCTTTAATGCGATAAAATTATATTTTTCGTTGGATAATCGTATTTTATATGCTTCGATAAAACAAAATAATAAATGCATATCATTTCAATTTATCATATCTATAATTTAGGCTTAAATCATAATACTCGGTCGTTATTCAATTTTATATACTTTTATTTTTTTTAAATTTAAACAAATAAATAAAGACAAGTATATTAGAATATCAAAAAGTTAAACCATAATGATGTCGCTTACTATATGATTTTTAGTTATCGTTTTGAAGGCTTTATATGATATAAACTGCATAAAAATAATGAAAATGTGATATGCCTGCCTATAAGTTATGATCTGTTTAATAAATAGAAGGCGCATTTAAATATTATTATGAATTATGGAGCAGTATTTTGGTGAGGTCGTTATAGACATGGCATGGTTTTGTTGTTCCGGTATGAGTTTTGCACTTGTCAGCCTAAATGCATTAAATTTATATCACAATTTAAAATTACTCAGATCGATAAACTATTATTTAATACACTAACGGAAGAAATAAAAAAAAAATAAGATTGAAGATAATTCAAATTACAAAAAGTTTATTATCTGAATAATACATAACAAATTTACCATCGTACTTTTTTCGTAATTTCTTAATAAAGTTTTAAGAAATAATATTTGACAATAATCGTATCAAAAATAATAATAAATACATATATTTTTATTAAAATACGAAAAATATATGTAAAATCAAAAATGAATAATTCACTTTTTATTAATAATAATGTTTTATTTATTTATTTTATTTTAATGTTATCAGTGATAATTTTCAATGTTTATTTTTATTTCTTTATTATTGTACTTGGACTGGTGATCAATAATTTAGGTAGTCTTATTTATTAATCTATGTAAATTAAATAAAAATAAAGTGAAATATTCTGTAGTAATAGATAATGAACAAACATTTAAAATGAAAGAGAAACAGCGAGAAAAAAATATGAGAAGCATTAACATGATATATGGTTTGGTAAGAAAAACATAGAGAAACGATAAGTAACAAGGAGTTAAATAACTTTTATGGTGAATAAGAATGAGAAAAAAATTAAGGTTTTCTGTTATATGTAGGTACTATAAAGACAAATATAAAATCTAATACATAAATAATATATTAATATACATATTATATTATATTATATTGTATATATCTACTTCGATTTATTCATTTTTCATACGTGTTTTTAATATTTTAATTTTTTTCTGATTGTCATTAATCAGATTAATATTAAACATATATCCTTGCAAACAAGTACAATACAGTGATAATTTAGTTAAACTCACTTAGCTCTCCGGCCCATCGTAAAAAATACAAACTTTCAGCATAAGCAGAAATAATTTTATAATTTTATAAGCCTCACAAAAAATAAAACATCAAAGATCGTTTTGAATAAAAATAAGTCAATACCGCCAAGTTGTTTCAAACTAAATTAAAAAATTTATTAATTTTCATAATATTAACATTATAAATTATTTGTCATTAAAATGGTAATTGGAAAATAACGGAAATGTGCTATACTGTACTTTGTACCTAATTTTAGCCTCGTTCATTCGGATTAAATGTCTATAACAGTATACAATTTTAGATTTGGTTATTAAGTGGGTATCATAGGTATTTATGTCTAAGAACGATTATTATGTATTTTATAAGTTATTAAAATGTATATGGAGATTTTAATCGCCTCGGTTGGCAATTTAACCAAATTTTGGATATCATATTACATAAACGTTTAGATTATGTACGGGCAGGCTCGTAAACCGTAACGATGATATAAACGTAACATAATGGTGTATGAAAACTACTTTGATATAATATTATCAGCTAACAATTTCCTCGAAAAATTCCATCGGACGTCACTCTTGTTATCGGATATATTTAATTATCGTCACTAAACCGAGTCCGTACAACTATATACAATATAATGGTATACAATAACTAATAATAATAATTATTATTATGTATTATGCGTGTGAGATATCGTATTTTGTGGTATAATAATGTAACTAGCGGAGGCGAATCGGAATGCAATCGAGTAAATAACGGACCGAAACGGAAAAAAAAATTATAACTTTAACCCGAGACCGCAGACACCCGGTGAGCACGTTACACCGACGCGTGGGACGTTATCCGATCGTTTGAATTTTTATAATTTTATACCTATCGCAATGATATTGCAGTGTAAGCGATTTACACGCGAGTACCTACACGACTCGACCGATTGACGACGGCAGTGCGGCTACCCACTGCGGCGGCACTGCCAAATCGTATATATATATATTATACATAATTATGTATGATATATATTGTTGTGATTTCAGTGCACTAGTGCACGCGGAGTTAGCTATCATAATGTTAAATAATGTATTTTTTAATGATTAAACATATAAATAAATCAGTAAATCACTTTAGTCCATTGGCATTAATGGTTACATAGTTTATGTTCGTGTATAATATATAAGTTTCCTTGATGTGACAACAGTAATTATTTACATCCATCCCCTTCGAGAAACAGAGAGAGAGAGCACATGCAGTTGCAGCACTCGGTAATCTACAGTCCGGGCGCCACTGATACCTTATCACCGTAGGCGAGATTTGACCCGGGTACCCGTGTCCTGCGTGAATGACCACGCGAGTGCAGTTGCGATAACGCGACAACGACCGCAACCGTCGCGGCCGATAAAGACGACCGAGAGCGACGAACAAACGGTGCCAACCGATTTAGTACACGAATTATAATTTAAATATCGTGAACCGTATTCCGATAACGCGGTATAAGGGTAGAAGGACATCGCAAGTGACATATCCCGTCGACGACGTTCCATTATATGTTAATACGTGAGCATGATAAATAAGCGAGTTTTCGCGGAGTCGGCGAGAAAACAGATCGTTTACAACTGTGTTTTGATGTGCGTGCACAATAGATCCGCCAAAGCGAAAATGTACACAACTCGCATACCTCGTCCAGTCGTCCCCCGCAAAGGGTCCCAAAACCACTGAGACGTGGGAAATTATTATCGGCGACAACGTTTTGGTGAATCGGCGGTGTAAACGGCACTAATAGTGAACCGTTTGGTTCCTGTGCCTCCGCGAAAACTCGCTTATCAACGTATACGGATAACGATGACGATTGGAAATTACTACGAAATTATTGTGGGGAAAGAAAAAAAAAAAACAACGATACTGTGTAGATCGCGGTGATGGAGTTCGGCTCTTACCTTACGCGGCCGCTGTGCCGTACAATAGCCTGTCGATGACGACTGCTCCGGGGGGCGCTAGTGAATCTCGTGCTGCTGCTGCGCTGCGTGTGTCGAGCGCGACCGCCGGGAACACTCTCCGGTCGGTCGTCCGGCGGGGTACGGAATATATGATAAACGGATCGGAGGCGCCAGCGACGGTGGCGACTACGACGGCGACGACGGCGACAACGACGACGACGACGTCGGTGGCGGCGATGGCGATGGCGACGGCGACGCCGGCCCGATTCCTTCGGCCTCGCAGAGAGAGTTCGATATTACCGGGTGCGGTTGTACCTGCGCAAACGGGCGGACCGGCGGCGGCGCGGGCCATTCGCCGCAACCACCAACGCCGCCGCCGGAGTCTCCCGCTCGACCCTCTCGCCGCCACACAGGGCGATCGGAAAATCGATCGTACCGCCGCCGCCGCCGCCACCACGTGCTAACTGCAGCAGACCGTTTCCCGCAGATTACGAAGAATTCGCCGCCGGGCATGTACGAAACGGCCGAGCGATAATAATTGATCGTTATTACGCTGGCTGATGTTCGTCGCGCATAAAAATCGTAAATCTTGGGGCGTTGGGTCGCGTGGTGCGTCTTCAGAAAAACGTAAACAAATCGTCGTCGGATAGCACTCGCAACATAGCTTACGTGGCTTGCGGTCGCAGATCTAGAAACCTGAAACGAGGGGATGGACCGGGGGGGGAATGTCTGTACACAACTAAAATTATAGATAATACGATTTGATAACAATATATAAACGATTTTACATGTTTTATAAATACATAACAATATACAATATTTCCAAAATGAAGTGGGCTGAACTCCCTTAGCCATCCGCGCCTATATCTGGACGCGATTGCAGCTTGTTGCAGTATATATAGATTCGACGTGATTTTCTACCCTAAGCTCAGCCCCGTCCCCAATACCACCACAATAATTATACAATTACATTTCACGCCAAATATGGCGGCAACAAGTCATACACCATAATGATTGTTTCATTATTATGTGATTATAGCTTAGAATAGTATTATATCAACTAATAACACGATTTGGAGCACCTATATACACGGCATACGCATGTATAATATTATAGTTACGCGATCGTGTATCGCAGCATCAGCCCCAACGCGACCATCCTGTAATATGCATATGTTTCGTCTTTTGCCCGATTCTCGTGTACCCGTCGATCTTAAGATATAATAATATTCCTGAGTGTGTACACGTCATCGTAGCGGGCGACCCGTGACGCGACTATGATCATATTTCAACTGCGTATAGTGTGGCGGCAGAGGAAGAGAAACCAAATACACTGAACAGAGGGAGGAAATAAAAACTATTTCTCTCAGCTATTCTTCCTGGTAAATTGCTTTTCCGGACCGAATCTCTGCCGCCGCGCCGTTTACGTGTTTCACCGCAGACAAGACTTTAAATAAAATGAGATGGAGACAATAACGGAAAACGAGATAAGATTCGGATGGGTATAATATTTATTATGTGTTATTTGTCTGTCTACATACGATTTATTGACAGCTTCTCGCACGCGTTTCGATGAATACGTAATTTAATTGAAACGATTTTATAACAATGTAATAATAAACATAAGACGCATGTATCAAACGATCGCGATAAGAAAAAATGTACCACCTGGGAATATATATATATATATTAGATTCGTGTCGCACGATTAGATTTATGTTTATACGTGTCCCGCGACGGAAATCACGTACAGTAGTTGTAAATTATAAATTATGATACACATATTATACACATAACATTAAAATATTGTGATAATGCCTAAACTTTCGAAGTAAACATCGGTTTGACGAGGTCTATAATAAGTTATATTAATACTAAGTATACTATACGGATGACGCATTACAACTAGAATTATAAATAACATATTTGGTATTGTTCTTCAATTTTAGATTATATTTCATTCGTGTTATTGCAATAAAGTACTTATATATTAACTCATAAGCCTTATTATACTACAAAATGCAAATATCTTATGTTTGCTGAAACTACTTATTTGCTTTCGATAGCTTGTTGACAGCCAAAGTTTTATGGACACTGAATATCAAACTTATAACTAGTAAGAGTAGCCAGTGATTCCAATAATATAATATTCAAACGGATGCTTTTATACTATAAAGTATAAGCCATAAGGTATTATATATAAAAAAGTTATTATGCATTTGAATAATTTATGTTCGTATTAACTGATTTTTTGATACATTTTACCAGAAAGTTCAAATTAAATATTAAAATAAAATAAATAATAAACAAATAAATCATCACTACTGAATGTTGCACTCATTACTAAAAATTAAAAATATGACAAAAGAGAGGTTTTTTTTAGTAACATTTTTTTTTGGTAGGTATTCAAATAGTAATGTACTTCTATTTAATATTGAACCTAATAGATACGTTTAAGTTTACTTATAAATTGGTATTTTTGGTAGTTTTCTTTAAAATGTGAAAAAACTATATGTAGACAAGCATTCGTTTTAATATTGAATTTTTTACTCAAAAACCAAAGGACGTGAAACAATGGCCGTGTATCAACTACATGTATCCTTATTCTTTATGACCTTGCTTCAAATTTAGTTTAATTAGTTTACAAATCGATTAATTTATTTACATTTTTTTATTATTATTAAACTTTGAACATTAATTATTAGTCTCGATAGTTACTATACATTTATTAGTTATAAGTTATTATATATACATAGTTCTATGTATTGTAAATTACCATACAGAATTCTTGATTATTATTCATATTATATACTAAAATTTAATAACCATAGAACTATTTGTTCGATTTTAATTTTAATTCACCAAATCTTTGGAAAAATTGTCTACTTAATAATTTACAATAAATTAGCGGTTCTAATAAAAAAAAAAATCACCACAGCACACTCCTTAAATGGTATAAAATATTTATTGAAGTATTTGAAAATATTGTCTTTAAGTACATTTGAAAATTCTAAAATCAGAATTTGACTAAAAATTTATTGTTAAAGTCTTAAAGAATAAAAGGAGATGTACTTGCTAAATGCTTGTTGAATCGTCCAATATAAAAAACTTATTTAACTAAAACCCAACTTAATTCTATTAAATTTTCATATTCTTTACTTTCAGTTAAAGAATTTACCATTGTTTATAATTGAATATAAAATTAAAAAGTTAAAAGTAATTTTATCTATAGATTCTTTAGAACTTTTTATCGTGTTACTTTGAACATTTACTTTGCATTATTTGTTTATTTAATTCAATTTTTTTTATGTTGATAAGAAATTCCCAGTTATACATACCTTCTAAAAGTTCTCTATAGGGATTCGTGACCTATTAAAGATTAAAAATAATATAAAAGCCGTTGTTTATGATGTATTAAAATTTTTTATCACATTTATTATACTATAAAAGTTTAAAACGTAAAGTTGATAATAGTTTTTACGCATTTTATTAGCTGAGTAATAATATTTTTTTTAGAATTTAATATATATTTTTCCATTTCTAAATTATTTTAATACCCATATTATTAATATAATTTCATATTTTAAGAATCAATTTATAATAGTTTAACTTATTTAAATATTTAAGATTTTAAATTATTGGCATAAAGGGTTTTTACTTAACTTATTCAAAAATCAAAGAAATTTAAATTTAATTAGTCTTTAGTATAATTAATATATTTAAGATTGTTATTAAGACAGAATTAATTAACTATATTTTTATTGAGGTCATGTATTTTAGTAAAGTAAGGGAAATGAGTGTAGTTAAAATAATTTTATAAGTTCATGCTTTTAAACATAGATACACGGGAAAAAATTAAAGTAAACTTTTAAATATACAGAAAATAAACAGTTTACTTGAAATAATTGTAATAATTGTACTCCAAGTATAGAAAACAGCCATTATAAACACAGGTTGTAAATTCAATGTCTATTTTTATTTAGTAATTCTATGAGAAAAGTATAAGTATTTTATTTTATATTATTCTGTTTTTGTGTTTTAAATATTAACTATTTATTGTTACCTTGAAATTGATGGCATTTCGCATATTTCTCTTATGAGACATTCTTTTTTTTGTTCTCTATGCCTAGTATAATACATAAAAATATATATTAAGGAATTGAAGATTAGTTGGTTAAAAACTATAAATATCGATAACATATTTTTCTGTTTTCGATTTATATTAAATTTAATTGTAAATTGAGATCATATTAATACAACTAAAAAATACTGAATCCACTAAATAAAATATTTATGAATTTATGACTAATAATTTTTAATTTATACGATAAACGTATATATTAAATCAACATTCCACATTATTGACATAATATATTATATTATAATATAAATTTTACGTATTATCTAAACAATACGTATCTCATATCGCCCGATCAATAATAAATACTAATCTTGTGTATAATTAGAATACGTTTAAATTAATTATTAAAGTTCTATAACATTAGTTTATATTTCACCTATATAATATTAAATAATATATAATATATTGTATATAAACTGTATAACGTTTAAAATAAACTAATTAGAATTTTAACATTTCCCTGTGTAAAATAGGTAGTAACTAGTAAGTTGTATTAATAAAAACATTTATTATTATCTATCATCAACACTACTTTGTTATTTAAATTCAATGTTACACGTCATAGATATACGTAATAACTTTATAAAAACTCATAATGAAACAATTTATGACGAAATGCGAATACAACATGTAGCAAAATAGTATAATATTATAATATTTTGTTAAAATGTAAGCGACTTTATAACAGTTAATTCGGGTATTACGCGTCACTTGCGGACTATGTTATGTGGGTTTTTGAATTTATGATTTTTAAGGGTTTTATACAGTTTGGGGGTTAATTTGGGAGCAAAGCCTTGAATGAAACAAAACAAATTAATTAAAAACAGGCATGTGCAACGCTGTTGATATTAATCATAAATTTAAAGTGGGCATCAACTATTATATATTATGATAAGCCAGAATAAATGAGATAGATTATGTTAAAGTATATTTTATAAATTAATAATTTTTATGGTTTCAATTGTCACTAATGTCACGTTCAAAAACAAATAAAATTCTTATTTAAGAACTGTGTACTTAAGTTTATAGTTTTTACTGCATTTTTATATTGTAAGTTTATAACAATAGATATTCTGATATTGCATAACATTAAACCAATGATGAACTTCTTATTGTCCTATAAAATAATTCATAATCGATTTTATTTTTTTAACAACAAAATATAATCATAATAATGCCTTTATTCTATATCAAAATATAAACATAAATACATATAATATAATAATTCATTGCAAAATCTAACCAAAAATCAAAGCTTTTATGCCAATGGGTTGAATTCTAGTACCTATCTAGCAATAATAATTATAATAGCAATAACCAAATAAAGGTGTTAATTTAGGTTCCTTACCACATCAAAATTAAATTAATAATGACATAAATATATGTGAATACTAATATAATTTATAATTTTAATACATAAATGTTTTAAACTATAGTTACTATAAATATTTTTTATATCCCTTTGAAATTATGAAGAAATCAATTTTGATTTTATAATTATATAACAAAGAAAAGCCATTATAAATTGGACTTTTGGAACCAAAAACGATAGAACAAAAAAGAATATTGATATTAAAATTGTTCTTTAACCTAGTAGGTACTATAGTTATGTTGTATAACTTGTATACAATAATCTTTAATATTAACTTTATACATGTTAACTAAATAAAACGTATAAATAGATCACGATAATTATAAACATTAAGTTTCTTATAAAATGTGTTTTAAGACATAAACTTTGCTTGAACAAAATAATTTTAATTAAATAATTAATAGTTACAGTTTATACTTTAATATGAATATTATAAGCATCACTAAACACTATAGAATCATGTGTAAAAATAAATTGAGCTAAAACTAAATATACAGGTATTTGTATTTAAAATATGACGAACAATTTTAAATAAAAAAAAAAAATAATAGTTTTGTTACAAAGTTATTTACATAATAAATAAGTCTATAATTTGTGATAAAAATCACACCAAGATATTTAACGCCGTTCACTTTACTTAAAGGTATACAGTTATACATAGAGACTTAAGTATATTTAGTTAAATATATAAGCACATAGAAAAGATCCAAAAAGTATTTTTCATTTTATTATTACTAAATATAATATACTAAGATTTATTAACATTAAGTTGTAAATTATTTTTATTAAACCAAACTTTAATTTTACTTTATCATCACTCATCAGTATAATAGTATAATTCTGAATCCAAACTTAAATTTAAAAAAACATTTAGGTGTATAAAAAAATACATAAGACTAAGAACTGTATTCTGAGGAACTGAAAAAGTATTTATGTAATTCTCGCTATATTGATTATTAAATATAATTTTCTATGGTTTATTAAAAATAAATAAATTTAATAATGATTTTTTTTTCTTATGACCCAGTAAAATGGCTTTCTAAGGAGTACGTCATAATTTATAAATAAAAAGCTTTTTTGAAGTCTAAAAATATGCCTAGAACCTTAAACTTATTGTCAAGATTATTATAAATAAAATGTGATTTTTTTTACTAAAATATCAATATTTGACATATTTAAATGTAAACCAAACTGATAACAATTATTTAAAAATTTATATTTATTGAAAAAATGCATTAGTCTAAATTTAGGCATTTTTCAAAAAACTGATAAATATGGATGTGACGAAAAATCTGTAGTTAAAATATATATTATTGGACATTAATGTATTGGGTTCAAATGGTTTTTATTTTAAATTAATTTATTAGCATTAAGTTGTTATCACTTTTTGCTCATCTTATATTTTTAAAAGACAACGAACCTAAATTTTTTGTTCTATTATAGTATTATCAAATTTTAAGATTGGCAGTATTGTCTATGTTTTGTTGGAAGTATTTTTCTGGTATTTTAATTTTAATGCAAATTAAATGTGTAAAAAATATTTAAAAAATACTCTTAAATACTCAATATACAAACACTTACGATAAGTTACAGGCAATATTGCTACCTCTAAATTTTATAATAAATCAATCCTCTAAAATAATAAAATTAACGAAACTCAACATGAACTGCTAATCGTATATTTGATATGATACCTATGTACAACAGATACATCAAATGCGGTTATGACGTTCTCTTATAAACCCAATAAATTATTTATAAATATATGTAATGGGTACATTGTGCATTATATTGTAAAGCTATTATAATATGATTAATATTTTTCTATTGATATGAATGTAGGCATTGCGCACACATATCTACCAAGATAAAAATTTAACGAAATATTAAAAACTATAATTAAACTCAAGATTAAATGTTATAATTGTATAAAAGTATATTTAATTAACAATGGTATTTTTTAAATTTTTTTTTTAGGTATTTTTGAACAGATAAATCAACGTGAAAATATGTTTATGTACGATATTTAATTGTTTTATAAATCAATCTGTATTATTAATGGTTTTTTAATGTAAAATAATGTTTCGAAGTCCTCTAATATAAATTGTATAATTCTTGTAAAAATACAAATAAAAAATATTGTTTAATACAATTTGTATCACATATTTATAATATGTAAGCCTATAATATAATGTATTTTTATGTAAGGATTTATTAATATACAGAGTATTTAGGATATTTACGTAAAATTAGTGTCTATCAATCAAAAATTTAAAATCTTAATTGTTTTTAAATAAGTGGTACATAGAAATCATAACTAATGCATAGGTTATATATGTTTTAAATTTAAATTAAAGTTTATTTACCAATATACCTGCATTAACATGAACACATATTATCGCATTTGATAATTAATAAACATTTTTTTTTTGTTTAATGCATTTTATTTAAAAATTCTATTATGCATTTATATTACATAGCACATTGTACAGGAATTATTGCTCTGTAAAAATAGCATACCTAAATTTTAAACCAATTAAAAAAATTTTTAAATTCACTAAATAAGTGACAGTTGAATATAAATATTTATATCAATAAATTTAATGATAATTGATTATCAACATATTTTCTAAAAGTAGTAAAATTACCAAATAAAACATTTAAAACCGTATTACCTATTATATTAAATCCAAAAATATATTGGAGTTTTTGAAAAAAAAATTAAATATTAAATAATGTTTATTCATATACTATAAATACATAGGTAATTAAAATAAAAATATCCATACAAATTAAAAACTAATACAACTAATGTATGTAAGCAAAATATATTTTTTTAAATGTTGAGCAAAAAAGAAATTTCCTTTTTAAAGTATCAAATTAAAGAAGTAATTTTTAAGGATATTTATTAATTATATAGTAAATGTATTATGTTTATTTTTGAATTAAAATTAATTAGATTAAAATGTACATTATTAAAAAACATAGGAAATCATTTCGCTATATATAAGGTAAAGTAGGTTTTAAGTGTACTTCGACATTAAGATCACTGCAGTAATCTATGTGCTGTAAATTTTGATGTAAAGATAAATCATTTGCAAAAGAAAAAAATGCCGAGCGGAGACGTTTGACCTTAATTTCTAAATTCTATGGACATTTTATAATTTATTTTTTATGATTGTTAGTAATAGGTGTAGTATGTTGAAAAAATATTTATACAAAAAATCACATTTAAAAGGACACTACAGTGCTACACCCGCATGTGTTGTCTCTGTCTTACTAGCGTACATCATAGCAAATTTGCGTTTAGCAGAACACATTTTATGATTTTAGCTTTAATATTAGAGTAAGTTTATTTATTATAAAATTTAAAATTAAGAATATTATCTAAAAAATTACCTATGATATTATTGATATTATCATTTTAAAATGAATTATAGCTATGTAAAATATTACAACTTTAAAAGGTTCATAACTCACTTTAAAATTATTATATCAATAAAATAATATAACGTGTCTTGAATAATAATTTTAGCTTTAAATTGAATAATAGGTAAATTTACTCAAATATTAAAACTAACATAAAATGCGTTCTGCTGAACGCAAATTTACTATGATGTACGACGTACGTTAGTAAGACAAAGACAACATATGCGTGTGTAGCGTCCTCTTGATAAGGTATAAGAATGATTATAATAGTTTATTGTTTATCATATGATAAATTATTGTTATTAACTTATAAAGCAATACGTATACCAATGAGACGCAAAATTTCAGTATGATAAAAGTTAGACCTTAGGCCATAATATAATAAATATTTTTAAAATATCATTGTATATATTATACTATAATTCAAACAAAAAGTTTCAAATCTCTACAATTAATATTTTTCGATTTACAGTGTCTAAACATAAAATAAAATAATAAGTCATTATAAAAATAACATAACTTTTGAATAAAATATCAAATTCTATCTAAATTTGAAATTTAAATATTTATGAAAAAATCATGTCTATGTATTTTCTATGTTTTAAATCTACTTTAAATGCAGCATTTTAGAGTTATATTTTCTAACCTTTTGAGTTAAAAAAAAATACTAAATAGTTTATAAAAAGTCAAAATATAATGAAAATACCAATAACCAAAAACTAACTGCTCAAAAAAGTGATAAAAATTACACATCTTTATAAACCTAACACATTTATTGATTCACTCATAATCTTAAATTACAAATAATTAATTTATCTATTTATACATTTTTCGAAAGAATCAAATTTAAAATTCCAACAATATTTATAATATCTCTATCTTATCAGTGACATGACTTTTTTCTTGGGAGTAAATGAACTTTAAAACACTGCGATTAACGTGTATTTTTCAGCGAATCAAAGCTTCTTAATCTGAACTACCAAGTACCAACATTTTAAAATACATGTGGCCTCGATTAAATCATCACGCTTAAACGCTGTAGTCTAGTCATGAATTAATAAAAATTATTTTTCTTATATCATACCTAGTAAAATATTAATATTTACAGCTAATAAAACGTACTCCGATAGTATTAATGTATTATAATCATAAATTTAAAAATTATGATAACATATGTAATTTGGCGATATTGTCTGATATAAGATATACTTATTTACACATGACAATTAAAAAAAAATATACTAAATACACAGAATGTGTCATCTGCAAATATTTGTCAGATTTAAACACTACAGCAATTTTAGTTAAAATCATCTTGTATAATCATTGAGTATTAACTGTTTAAAAGAAATGATTATTATTTAACTACACATACCCCTTAAAATATTGCCGAGTGATCTAGGGTTTAGTGTTAATGTATATTTTTAGGGTTAGGTGTAGTATTTTCTAATGAGTATCGGTTACATAATTTAAAGTAACATGGAAATGTAAGCTATTAAAATTTATGTTACTTCTATTCTTAATGTCACATATAGTTACATGACTGTAACTTAAATAAATTTCTCTAAATAATAATAAAAGTAACTAATACTTTGTGATAAAAGATAAGAATGTAAAATTAGAGTAACTTTTATCGAATTAGTAGTTACAATATATACTGTAGTCTGTAACATGTCCAACACTGTATATAATATTATAGATTCTAAGCAAGGCGATAAACTTACTTTACAACAATATTGTGTATGTTTTATCAAATTTGTTTTTTGCATTTTAAAGTTGTAAAGTAATAAAAATCAATCCTAAACTATGAGGGTTGATTTCCAGACTTCAGTGATTTAAAAATGCATAAGTGTTTTCAAAATAAACTGGAAAAAGTCTTAAAACCATTAATTCGATTAACAAATAAATAACCATATATATATATATATATACTTAAGATTTTCAACAATATTTTTGTTTTTCCTCGCTATTTATAGAAAATTGAAATCATTGATTTTTCAGATGTATTATTCATCAAAATACATACAAATTTAATACGTTTCTCACTGGTTGTTTTTAATATTCTTATAGCAATTAAAACATATCAAAAATACACAACCACAATTTTTTTTATATGAAGGTTCATTTTTATTTCAATATTTAACATTAAAAAATTTAATGAAAAAGACTCCTCATAAACTATTCTTACTAATATTAAAAACAAAATATGACCTCTACACGTACATTTTTATAGTCGATTGAAATTTAAATTATAATGAAATCGAAAATTCGTAAAATTACAATTACTCATCAAACAATTTTTATTATTTTGTTGCAATTCAAAACATATTTATCTTAGTAATTTACAACATTTCATTGTGTGTTAATAAAATTATCATATTCTATACACAATAAATATTTTAAACTATTCGAATTAATTTTAAGCTATTTATAGGCATTTGAAATTTTTTAATTTTTTTTTTTAATGTTGATAAAAATGTTTATGCTGTCAATATTGCTTATAAATTATATGTTAAAAATAATAATAAAATTATTATTATCTAATATATGAAATATTTTTACAAAAATCAGTTTAATACACATTTATAAGTAATTAAAAAAAATTATGAAATATTCTTAAAAAATAAATTCTTATACACCTTATTGATTCTCTGCTCAGATTCGTTGTTAGTTTTCAATGATTTATCATTGAATTAAAACTAAAGTGATCTTTTGAATAGCAAGATACACAAATTTACTTTACAGGGGAATTACTTCTTCAAGTTTATTTATTTTTTGTTAATTTTAATGTCAAAATCACTTAAGATGTTTAATAGAAATATACTTGTATTTTCGATAATGATGAATTTCATATGCGCAGAACGAACTTAGATTAGGTTGGGTGTTATATCGATGTATTGACCTATAAACAGTTTAAATGTTTCTAAATTATATGAGTGTTTAAAATAACCGTAGTAAACTAAGAAATGATAAATTTCGGTCATTGCATTGCAATATTTATATCAATACAGCTAATATATAGGATGGTAAACTTTTAGATTGTGAAACTTTTTTAATATATCCCTTTAAAGACTAGAATTGATAACCTTTATTGCGTTATTCCACACAAGTCCTTCAAGGTTTAAAAATGTATATTAGGCAGTTATTTCATTTGATTTTTATTTTATTATAAAATTGATTAAATTCTATTTTTAAGATTTTGATGCTGTCAATATCAATAATCATCAAAACTTAAGCCACAAGACAGTGTAGACAGTTTCAAAATCGAGTGACCTAACACAGCTAGTGTAAGTACTTTTGAGGTTGATTTATCTTATAATGAAATTAGCTTTATAAGAAATTAAAAGCTGAGAAAATGAACACTCAATATGATAAACACTTAAAAAGTGTTGACATCACTCGACAAAGAGAGATAATAAAAAAGTTTAATCATTTAAAAATTGATCACCCTGTACAAACAAACATCATACATGCATTCAATTGTCACATATAAAATGATAATATAAATTGATTGCAGTACAGGTATGCTATCAAAACCTATGTAAAAGCATATAATAGCGATAAAATACTAATTTATAATCACGTACCTACCATAATACAATAACTTTTAAGGCAAAATTAATTGTTATCTTGTTCATATATAGTTGCATAGCAAAATTAATTTTTTCAGCACATAAGAACAATTTTTTTCAAGAATAAACCAAATATTATCGTACATGAAATTTAATATTTATAATTGTATTTTATACATGGTTATTTCACTTATACAAAATAAAATGTACTTGTGTAGTTGGATATACCTAACGAAAACAAAATTACATTATAAATGCGATGTCACATACTTTGCACATATATTGGTCTAATAGAGTTATGTCAATTAGTATTTTAGTTATAGAGCACTGGATTATAACATTCTGTAAACAATTTAGAGTTGAATTATAATTGTAATTATTAGCTAATGGACGAATAAAAATTAAATAATCAAGTGTAAAAACAAAATAAGTGAACTTATTATAATAAACATGTATGTTTTAATTTGTCGGAATGTATGACGGGTAGTAATTAGAGTTGAGCTGAAAATAATTCCCATAAATTGCATTTTGTATGATCACATAAATTTAGAAATAGTACAGATATATGTATTATAAATATACAATATATATTATATTATTAAATTTATTACACTTCATTTTATATGTATTATTCTTTTTTGAATTTAAAAACAAAAAGTGTATGAACTTGCACATCAGATTTTCATATTATTGTTTTTCAAGCTTGATATCAAAAGTTTATAACACTAAGACCCAAGGCGTGTTCTCATTGTCCTGAATTTAAATATAATATGAAGTCGGTACGATATTGTTTACTTAATTATACTATTGTATCATATACTGTGGTCTAAGATATTCCTTTTTTTTTATTTATATTACAAATAAAAATATTAAAAATGTCTCTATGTTATGATTCAACAGTATATTAACTCAACATAATATCAAGGCTTTTTTCATATTTATCTACTTTGAATGTACAACAAATATAAGTTAAATTGTAATAGTAATCAATTAAATAATGATATGATAGTAGTAATATCTTTGTTACTACATTTAAGTATTCTCAATTCTCAAATATTTTGTTCTAATTCATGTAGAACGAAGATAATATTATTTTTAAAGGACTATATTCAACCAAGGGCATACGCCTTTATTCAATGCATAGCAATATTGTAAGTCAGTAAGCAGTGGCGTAAATTGGACTAAACTGTTAGGGTTGCAATCAGTTTCTAGGTTGGACAGACGCCCTAAAAGACACCCCCCCTAAAATATTTTATTTTATTCTAGATATAACATTACAAGTACATAAATTCAACAAAACTATTTTAACCTTAAACACATATTGTATTCATTGGTAATTGGTATATATTATGAATATACGCCATAAGTAGGGTATATAATTATTTACTGTCAATAAAATAAAATTTTGACTTTAAGTTAAGGTAATGTGTTTAACAAAATATCCTTAGGAGGATATTAGCGCACTGTTTGTTTTCTCTCTCTAGCCTATGCGCAACATAGACAAAATGCATTTACGCAGTCTGAGTAGAACTCGCTCAATTTTGGTTCTAGAGTAAATATACTTGTTATAAAATTAAATTTTGATAATATTTCTGAGTACAAGACGATTAGTTTTTTCCATTATTCCCAATACAACGTTAATTATATAATTTAGAAATAGCTATAAATTACAACATTTTTAAATAACCTTTAAATTTTCAAAATTTTAATTTTTTTTAAAAAACTCATGGTCTTGTACTTAGAAATATTGTCAAAATGTAATTTTATTATAGGCATATTTACTCTAGAAACCAAAATTGAGCGAGTTCTACTCAGACTGCGTAAATGCGTTTTGTTTATATTACAACAAACGGTGCGCTGACATCTTCTGAAATAGGTATTTAATGATATTAAATTAATATAAATTTAATTTCAATAAATTGTTATTGAATACTAAAAATATGATATAAAATTAATTATTAACTATATTGATATTTTTCTTGTAGAATGGAGGTTTTCTTCAAAAAGACTAACATTTTTCTCAACATTTGTATTAATATTTTTCTAATAATCAGGTACAACAATTAATACCGTAATATTAAAAAATATTTACAAAAATAAATTTAATTTGCTCAATAATATAATATTACCTTAATAATTAATGTAATATTAGACTCGAGTCGGCCGATCACAATAAATATACATATTGGTATAATAATAAAAAATGATTAATAACAAAACTATAAATAAATGTGAAAAGGATATAAAATAATAATAATTCCAGTGCTTCAAAACAAAGTTAAACATTGGTTCTCAATATATAAATTAGTTAATTTATTATTATATTGATATTTCAATTTTTTGAAAACTGAAATCGTGATTTTTGGAGTCACAAAAAGATACTCTTGCAACCCCCAGATATTTTCAGGGGTTGCAAGTGTGACCCCATGCGATCCTCAGTTTACACCATTGTCTGTAACTATGTTTGTTTATATTCAATAGTGATTTGAGTTTTAGTTCATACTTCTGTATTTAATTTAGATATATATTCACGAACGAAACTGTTTAAAATTCATACTAACATTTGAAATTTTGAATACATATAGTATATTTGTGTTTTAAGACTAGAAATTAATAAACAAAAAATTCAAATTAATACTCAAGGTATAAAAGTGGTCAAAAGTATTAAAAATATATAACAAGATAACAAAAAAAAAATGTATTTTGTTTATGAATAAAAATTCTATTTCAATACTCATAGACGTACGTAATCTGTGGGCAAGAGTGACCTTGGATATTGTTATAGCAAACAACGATTTTCTCACTATTTTAAGTTCTAATTCATTCAATATTACAATTTTTACCAACATTATACTTGAGCTTGAATATTATTTTTCTGAATTCGTTTTGATTAATTATTATTTTGTTATTAAAGTTTTTATGCTGTAATAGATACAGATTATATGAATTGGGTAGTAAAGAGGTTGTGGGTATTCAAACAACTAGCTACTGTGAACCGGCTATACTTTCCCGTTCAAGCGACTTCGGTCCTCTGTGTGTAAGCAGCTGGTCTTCTCCCTGGATATTCATTCGAATTATTAGTTTTTCTTGTCTAATTTAAGTAGTTGTTCAGTCTAAGTTCATAGGTACACTTAAAGATTTATTATTAGATTATCGATTATGGATAGTATCGACTTGTTATACTATCACTAGTTTTTAATTTTAAAATTCTATAAATCTTCAAATACTGCTGCTATATAATATTTAAATGTATAGATTTATTTATTATTAGTAAATTATTCAAGGGATAGAATATCCATATCCTGTCCAATATATTTTAGGACACAAAAATATTAATTATATTTCGTCACACCCTTCCTCTTACAGAAAATATTTCTGAACCAAGTTCTGCTACTAATATATTCTCACAGTATAAAACAAAATTATATTAAAACTATGTATAATATATTCATTTACTAGAATATTTAACTATTGTCCACTGATATGTACCTATAATAATATGAAAACATTTTGAAATTAAGTTTCAAGTAAAAAATTGTAATCACGTATATTAAATTAAGATAAGTTTAAGACGTATTAGTAATAAGTAATAATATAATATAGTAAACTGTTGAACGACAAAACATTTCTTATATAATAATATTAACAATGGCTACGTCTCAAAGTTTATGAATGTGCTCTGCTAATCTGCTATCAAAGCCGTGGGAAATATATGCATAAACAATGTCCAGGAAAACTCATTTATATTGACAATATATGTTTTTTTCAAAGATTTGAAGTCCAAACATTATTATAGTCTTTAAGATAATATATTTCAAATAAAAATAAAATAAATCATATCGATTATTTCAGTAAACAAAGTGTATTGTCAGCGGTGCTCTTTATAGATTTATTTTTTTACTATTATAATAACAACGAATACAAATAACAAACAAAAATCAATTTTTTAACTAAAAATACCTTTAAATCTCATATAACTGAAAACATAACGTATGAAATTGTACCTAATACCTATAAATTATATTAAAATATTCTAACTTATTATTCTAGTAGTAACATTATAGTAGCAGAATTAATATTTTTGACACATAAATGGATACAGAAAACCCTTAATGTATTAGAAATCAACACACTTATTTAAATAGCAAATTTACAAATTATAATACATTATTGTTTTATTTGTTTTCGGGGAGTTAAAAATATAATTAATAAGTATTTATCATTTTATACAGAAAAAAGTAAACACAGAAATAAATTTATAATGAAATGTATACATATTTATTTTCAAAACTTTCTAACAAAATAATATAAAACTTTTTAAATATAATATATATTTTAAGCTTTTTTTTATATTAACTATTAGCTGTTGATTGAAGTAATATAATCGAGTTTTATCAAAAAAAAAAAAAACTGTTTAAAAACAATCAAAAAAGGTGAAAATATTTATATAAAACTGAAGGATAAAGATTTTTATCACCGCAGAAGAATATAATTATTATATTATATATTTTATTGTTATTAGGTTTTTTATTTCAAATAACAATAATTTAAATAGGTAGATAACATTATTTATAGTTTTGTAATCACTTATCCATAATCATTATAAGTGCTTAAAACAAGTTTTATGATAAGTACCTTAATACTACAGAAATCTACAATAAATTGAGAAAAAGTGGAAATTTAATATGTTGTACTTAATGTATGGTAATTGACTATTTATCTCTGGGTACCTTATTTCTATATACACCACGCAATAAAAATGTGAACGTATTATAAATAAACGTTAAGTATAAATCTGCACATAAGTGCACTACAATTTAATATACAAAGGAAATACATAGGTAAGTATGCAAATCAAGTATATTTGAACTACAAAAAAGTTTTAGCTTAAATGCATTTAATTTAATTAACTCAGCTGTTGAAATATAATAGAAAATTTCACATTTGACGTCAATTTATACAAATTAATAAATTAAAAACATCATGGTTTTATAACGACAATTAATAATAAGTATAATAATAAATTAATGCTGTATTTTTAGCACCTATATATAACAATATAATGCTTCCGTGGAAACCATTACTTCCACTTGAGGCTTTTAATTAGGTATTATATTATCACAATACAATAATTTTATTAATTTTTAAATGCAATTATGATTTTAAAGTTTTCTGATTGGATTTAATTGACTTAAGCAATTCAATTTTCAAAAGCAGATTTATAATATTACTATTATATTGTACTCATTACCCAAGATTATCACAGCCTATATACTTATCCCCTCATTAATAAATTAAAATTCTATGTCATATAATATATCAAGTGTACATCTGCAATATACATACTATAATAGTATATAAAAAATTAAAAAATAAGATATTTGTACAACTATTTAACTACCTACCTACATATACAAACTTTATAATATAATAAATATAGACATTTAGTTTATATTTGTTTCTAATTTAATCGATTGCGAACGTTAGCAAACATTAATTTGTGTGATGGTTAAAATAAAGTCCATATAATTTACAATAATTTAAAATGGATGACGTATTTTCTTCACTTTGATATAAATAATGGTTTCGTGTTTTCTATATATCTTCACCAAAATACTAATTGTAAATACCGTTCGACAAAATTGTATTTAATAAAATCAAAAAAGTATTCAAATAGAAGTTAGTTACATTGAAAATAAATAATAATTTTTTATATTATAATATTTAATGGAAGAGAAAACATTAAAAAACTTCACGTTCACCTTTTTATAAATATTTGTTTTATTATTCGTAAATTGTATACAATTGAAAAGTGTAGAGGCTATAAACTGGAAATATATATTTTAATGCTCATTTTTACCAAAAATTTTCCGAAGTAGTACTAAATGGCCAATTTCACTTTTAGTATACTTATAAAGTTATAAAAGTAGGAGTGTAAATTTAATTCTCAAAAATATCAAAATATTAAATTACTATTTTTAGCGCATATTATTTTTAAACAAATCTAAAAAGATCCATTAAATGGGTTTAAAATTGACTTGACATAAACTGTTAAAACGGTTCGAGGTTTTAAAGTTCCGCGCTCACTTATAATATTTGTAGCTGTTAAAAATTGGAATTAGACATATTGGATTTGTATTTGACTGTCATGTCAAATTTTAAGTTTTATTTATAATTTACAACATCCGGTGATTTCTAATTAAAATATTTGTATATTATCATCTACAATAATATATATTTATTGTATATTAAATGAAAAATGAAATACTAAAATGTCATATCAAATAATTTTTATGATGGTTTGGTCGTATTTTTCTAAAACGATTAATTTTTGATTACATTGTGCACGAATAGGCAATGTGCATGTAAAAAACAAGAAATTAATATTTTATAAAACGCTTGAGTTCTCGAACAATCTTTTATTAATTTAATTTGAAAATAAAAGATATTGAAAAATATATGTGTATAATATATACTGTTTAAAAAAAAAAAAATAAATTGTTTTACAAGAATCATCTCAATATCATACTAAATAGTAACTATAAAACTAGTTAAAACAAAATGTAATATTGCAGTGTAGCATCATTGACATTAGATTTAACGTTAGTATGATTTTAATGTCACTACTTCCTATTTTATTGTATCTTATCAGTAGGGTTATAGGATTCATATCCATTGGTATAGTTTTGTAAATCGTATACGTGATCATCTGGGCAAAAGGGTTAAAGGGACTTAACTCTTCAGAAACAAAAATAGTCCTTCTAAAATCTTTGCTTTTATAAAGTTTTATATGTGTAAAAAAATATAACAGATTGTAACTACCTCATAGGCTAGTATAATGTTTATCTCGATAAATCAAATACATAAAATATAGCCACAGTAAATTAGCTGTTAGATATTGATTTTTTTTACACACTTTGTTTAGTAACTAATGACAAAGTTCTTTTTCTGACATCGTCTTGTCATTTATTTTTTTTTTTTTTTAATGAAATCAATCAGGAATGTAAAATTTTGATAATTACATTATATTATTATTTTAACATTTTACCCATTGGATGGATGAGGTCGTTAAACTTAGATACCTAATATTCATAATTTATGTTTAATTCGCCTAATTTATGCAAATTCTGATTATTTACAAACTCTCTATTGCAGCCTTATAAAATAAAAATAATAAATAAAGATAAAAAAAAAAAAAATAATAATAAATTAAGATTCGACTTAACACGTAATGTTGTATATATTTTTTTATAGATACCAATTTTATTTTTAAATTCCATTATAAATACATATTTGGCTCAGATACTAAGGTTTTGGTTATTCTACGCTATTTTAATTTATTCTATCGTCAATCCATATTACTTCAAAAATGTTCATGTACAAATCAAATTAAAAATATTTTAGTCGTATTATTCTGTACATTAGTATATATTCCCAATCAAATTAAAATCTTGAAAAATGTATAGTAAAACTTATTATGTAAATTACAACACCATAATTGTAGATATATAAGTAATTGTCATCTAAATGATACTTTTGTATACAATATTGATCATTATCAAAAAATGATTCCTAATGGAGATAATTTATTACCACAAATATAACTAATTTTTAAAATATGGTATGTAAGCAGAAAAATACATTTTATGATTTTTATTACATACAAAATAATGT
Organism: Rhopalosiphum maidis; assembly: GCF_003676215.2. Taxonomy (NCBI): domain Eukaryota; kingdom Metazoa; phylum Arthropoda; class Insecta; order Hemiptera; family Aphididae; genus Rhopalosiphum; species Rhopalosiphum maidis. The sequence continues at coordinate 45,715,720 of NC_040878.1, forward strand.
ACCTACTACGTACAAACAGTTATCTTGAATTATCTTGAAGTAATGTCACAGTTCAATTCTTACTGAAATTCTAAAAACTATATGTTATCAATAATAATGATTATAAATATAAAATCAATTGACATATTTAATATGTTTTCTTAAAAGCTACTTAGTTAATTATCTATGGTATAAATAAAAAAAAAAATAGAAACTCGATATTTTGTTTAATCATTTTTATTTTATTTCATAATCACATATATTAGCTACTAAACCTACAAAACAGAATATACAATATTGTATACAAGTTTTAAATAGTGTTTGTTATTAATTATTTAAAAATAGTTATTACTTTATTAGGTAGGTATATACATTATACAATTATATAATACATATTATAATCATTTAATAAATAATAATATATTATTAAACCATAATTAAATAATAATTACTCGTATACAATAAATAATAGCGACTTTATATAACTAAAATTGTACACATGTAATTCTATATAAAATCATTTAAATTATTTATTTATGTGGCTTTTAAATACTCGTCTAGTTTAAATCGATATTGTGAAATTATTTTTTTTCAGCTTCCCGTGCCATAATTGAAAATAATGAATCCGATTTATCTGAATGAACTTTATAATATTATAAACCCTTAATGATCTTAACCTTCAAATTAGTTAGGATGTGGAAGGTCGTGATTATTATTTCATTTATTAAAAACGCAGATAGGATCGAAAAAAAAGATGTTTGTGAAATTTAAATCTAATAATAAAATTATTATCCGGCATAATGGCATGATAAGAAATTACAATGTATGTTTAAAAATAACTGTCAACGTTTTCAAAAATTGATTAATTTTAATAATTTACGTCTGCAAATTTTACTCATCAAACGATAAAACTGTTTCAATATAAATTATTTAGTCAACAACATGAATAATATATGATTTTTGAGCTTATTATTGTTTAGAATTGTTCAGTAACTGTAAAAAAGATTGTAAACATTTGTCGATCAATAAGATGTATTTAAATGTACCTAATAATAAGTATAATTTTCTCTAAGTAAACCCTCTCTAGTTTTTTCAATTTTGGACATAATAAGTGAGTTTACGACATTTCATTCATTTTATTAAACTAAATTATAAAATTTTGAAATCATCGTAAAAAATTCCAACCACAATATAAGTTTGAAAATTTTTTTAAATACAAATGTCCACCTAGAAGCGTATAATGATAAATATAAAAAAAAAATCCACTCCGACAACCAATTAGGGCACGCTGTAGTCATCATCAACGAAGATGTTGTTTAACGATGTATTTATTATCAATGTTATTATTGAATACGCATAACATAATGCGATTAAGTGACCGAGTTCACTGTTTTTTGGCGTCTCACACCATAACGTTAAGGTACGGGTATTTAGTTTTAGTCTGCTGCTGCTGAGAGTGCTGCACGCAGTCTCGTTACGAAAAAAACGCGCAAACACATTATATATAACGTACATTACCTAAGTTTACAACTTTAAACGTTTCGTTAACGTCCGCAAACGTGCATCGGGTTTTTCAATACTTTTTTAATTTTTTAATTTTTAATTTTTATTGAAATAGTTTTCAATCGATACTTTTCAAATACATTTTAAACATATAAACTAACTAAAATAACTAAACGTTTTAAAATGCACAATTTTATAGGAAGCAAATTTAAGGCCAACTGTAGACAATTATTCGCAGCAATTTCAGGTTAGTTTGTACACATTAATAATTGTTAGTACCTATGTTATTATATATTAAATTTATTTTTTTCTAATTTAATTTAATTTAATTTGAAATACCTATATTATAAATATTATATAATTAGTAAATTTTAGAGCATTTTAACTACTTGTCCTGTACATTTTTCTCAACAAATAATAAAACGTAATGTTTATATTATATATAATACACACATACACACACGCACATACATACTCATGCACGAGGAATATAAATAACTGTGTTAAAATCATTTTGAAAACTTAAAAAGGCTTTGGAGTATATTTACCGGAAGTATTTAATTCAAATAACTATTTTACCATTTAACTTCAAGAATAAAAACATTTTAAATATGCCTTTGTATTTATTTATTCTAAAACAATATTTAAATATAAAATATAAAACTAAACAATATTGAATATTTTTTGAATTTCAAATCATTTTTAGTTAAACATTTAATTTAATCTTTTATTTAATTTTATTTCGAAACAGGACATACATTATCCTCTTATATTTAAGTTTACATATAATGTACACAGTATGTGTAAATCATCTTATCTATTCCATAGTTCATTGAGTTCATATTAAAATAATTGAATCTTATCATAATTTATATGATTTTATTTGTGATCTATAACGATATATGATGATTTATTAACATTATTTTACAATATTCATAGTTTTAATGCTTATAGTATATTTTCTTGAAAACAGTAGGATATTTATAAATTACTATTTACTAAGTATAATAAATTTAAATAATTTTAAGCAGAACGATGGAACTAGGGATCACTACAATGTACATGTTTTTTTTTCATTTTGATGGAAAATCTTTGTCCTTTTTAGTAGGTTGTAAAAGTAGTTCAATAATTTCGTCAACATGTCTATAGATTAAGAACTGAACACAGATGGTAGCATGTCAAAATAACTCAAAAACCTGTTGGTTTTATAAATTGCCTGTCAGTTATCAAAAACATATTGTTTATATTATTGTTATTATCACAGCCGTAATTTCTTCTCGATTATCGAGACCACCTACCTCCTATGTATTTTTATTTGTCGAGACTACTTTCGGTAAGGTAACGAATACGCAGCACATGCACAATGTGCGCAACTACGCATCGGTCACTATATATATACCTATATTAACGTGTCGGCATAGAACGGATGGAGATAGATTTAATTTGTACCGGGTCATCGTTTTGTTTAAATCAACATTAAACATTAATTATACATTTATTACACAATAATTCACGTGTGTGTATATATCAACATCGAACACACACAAACACATACACCGTTAATATTATTGGTTGTTACAGTACAAATGCGTCGTACATAATACATTTTTAAACGTCAACTATAATACGGTAACGTATATATAGTGACGAATTAAAAACGATCAACGCTGTTCAGAATCTCGCGCGCGACTGTATTTATTATTTTTTTTTCTGATAACGATGACCAATATTTGTACATATGTATAAATACCGAGTAGAGTAATTTCATTATCCGGTCTGATGAGTATATTGAACTAATCAGACTGCTATTATAATATTAAAACTAAACGAGGTATCTGATATATAATTATGTTCGCTAAAATCAAATTGGTTTAACGAATTATTATTATTATTATTATTATTATTATCATCAAGCGTAATATACAATATAAATGCGTTGGAATTGACAATAAATTAAAATTATGTAGCTGCGCTAAAATTGCTGAATATAGCGTTATCAGATTTTCGAAGGCTTATTACGGGACGTTTCTGCAGGTCGACCGTCGAGGGACCGTCGACCGAGGTCGAGTTCTCGGATTAGGTCGTAAAAAACGATCGTCGAAAAGCGTCGTTCCGATAAAACGTATATAATATGTATAGATATACACAATATATAGCGGAGTGGCAAACGCTATGATGTTAAAGGTGGTGTACATTATATACCTTACCAATACGGTATAAATTACGCGCGAGTCGTTCGTACACATATAAACGTGTACGAGAGAAGGTATGTACTGCGGTCGATTGGCGTTTGAGATAATGTTTAAATTTATAAAAAAAATTACACCGTATCGTACGTACGACTGACATCGTATATAAATTACGCGGAGGCCCGAGGACAGGAAAATAGAAATTATTGTAGTGTATCGCAGTTACACGCGCATACGTACACGCATAAAATACGTTCAGATGCCTACGTAGGAACGCACACTGTGCCCAGCAACTAAACAACACACGTCGCGCGTGTCAGTATAAACCACCGTAAATTTCAAAACGAATCGCATAGCATGCACCTTGCACGAGCGTTTCCAGCGCAGTCCACACCACCTCCTCATCGACCTCCCGCCCCCCCCCCCAAACGGCGACGACACTACCTCTGCCCACCCGACAACACCCTCCTCCGTAACCGCCGTTTAACACACCGGGGCGATATGATATACGCGCGATTTGCGATTATGAAAATATCGTACTCTCTATAACGATATATTAATAATTGTTCGGTATATGTAGGTATATATATATATGTATGACATAGAGGTATATAGACTACATTATAATATTATTTGCACATGTTTTATATGCTATTTATACATTATTATACCTACACATTCTGACGTTAATCGCGGACGTCGGATTAAATCATATACAGTACCAATTACTATGTATATAATTGTTATTATGATAGTATTCTGTATCGTTTTAATACGACTATAATAATGTAGCTGATGGCATGTATATAATATGTATATACATTATTTTTGTACACATTATTACCGTTCGTTCATTATTAACGAATTACGTCTGCAGTTGCACGTGATCGGTAAGCACGTAATATATAATATAGTATATACATATCACATATGTGTATTAAATTTTTAATTTGTAATATCATACAAGTAATTCATGATTATTTTTCACCCGTCAATAGCGCCGAGCTAAACAAAATCCCGCCGAACGGTAACCCAATTAAATAAATAAAAATTTATAAAAAAATAGGTAATAAAATTAGCACGAGGTATAAACTGCGAACACGATAATGTTTTGATAATGCTTATACAGTAGGTATAATAATAATAGGTATACCTATGTTTAATGATGTATATAAATATAGTGGTTGTACAACTTGGATACGCGTTTCGAGTTAGAGTGGTCATAGACATTATGGATCTATAATATAATATGAGTGTACATATGATTTTATCATTCAGTTCATATGCCTTGGTATAATATAATCATAGTAATATAATACACCGTGTATATGTCGGGGCTAAAAATAAACAAACTTTAGCAATCGATGAAAATCTCGAATTTTCGAAATCATAAGACTCCGATCTAATTAACAATAAATGAAGAAAATCATCAAAAATTTCTGTTTTTCTAACGTGCTTATTGGTTATTTTTATTATCGAGTAATTTACTATCTTCTACTCGAAAACAACACTCATCGTTCACGTCATTGGCTGAGAATTGAGATCAATATGTAAATCGTCTGCCGCTCGACAAATCTATGATATATGTATATAAAGTCTACCTCCATATCAATACCATTAATATTTGTACATAATATGACAGCCTAGTCTAGGACTACTAGTAATCGCGCGATCTATTTCCTTCAAGTCTGATTTATTTAATACTGTAAAGGAAAATAAACAAATTACCAATAATTCGATAACTTAATAGGTACCTATCTCCTATATTCTTCTAGAGTCTATAGTAGAAGAAACACACAAGCAAACTCTGTGATGGGAAGTCTTTAGGTTTTTGCGTGCCTGTACCCCATATGCCCGTTATGCTATTGATTTTATAATACACTATTTTAAAATCAATGATTATACGTAAGTGTAAATACGTGAATAATATAAGACTAGACATTTATCAACAAGTTCATTGGCGTCTTGCATCGATCTGCAGTATATGTATACAAACTCTATATAACTCAACGTAAGTCACGAACCGTATATAGACAAAAAATACAAAAATATCATCACAGATAATGCAGTATGAACACTGTACCTGTAGCTCTTCTACACCTGGTTTATGTCGTGTAATTCTCAATTATTGATTGATCGATTTTTTTCTTTATATAATAATTATATGATTCTGATGGTATTTTTGGTATACCGTCAATACCAGAATACCGGTATTTTAGTAATCTGTATTTGTACCACGTTTAACGGTATCTAAATCGTAAAAAAAAGTTTTTTTATTGGAGTGAATAATAATAATAATAATAATAATAATGGCAATCAATAACACGTGAATAACTATATTATTTACACAATTAAGTAAAGAAATATTAGGGCATAAAGATGTGCGCATCAAAAAACTTTTGATACCTATTACCAGAGTCTGGTTTGTCATGCGGCAATATTCAATTTTATATACAGTAGAATCCGCTTATTTGGGACACCGCATAAAGGGGACAACCGCTTATTAGGGACAAATTGCATAGTCTCGAACGAATGTATCAGTTTATTAGTTATTCGGTTAATCGAGACAGGCGGATAATGATGACAAATAGGTCACCGCCCAATGTGTCCCAATTAAGCGGATTCAACTGCATAATATTATGTAAGTACACATCGATCGCGAGCTTTAGTGGTACGAAAGAGACTTCATTGGGGAATTAAAATTAGAGGTGGACATTTGAATACTTTCGTAGTTTCGTCCCGTAGTTTGAAATACCCTCGATCTCACCACAATTGCAAGCTATAATTTATTATTATATTATACTAGCGTAGATATTGATATGTGTTTATACTAATACATGTGGTGGAAACGGTGTAGGTTATAGCCTTATAGGTTTTATACCTATAAGGTTACCATTAGGTAAACTATAGATTACCATTCACTATAACCATGATACCACACACACCGCAAACCTGATTGAAACAATACCGTACGCTATTAATTTTATACCACATATTGTACCAGGAACGGATCCAGGAGGGGACTAATGGCACAGCCCCCCCCCCAGACATATTTTTCTCGAATTGTTTTATACGTATTTCTACAGATCCTGATATTATATTTCAAATCGCATATATGTCTGATAATATAATATATTATACGTATCATTCTGGGGTGCACAAACTAAGATAGTACTATCTTAGTTCATGGTGGACAGTGCTTCCAATATCGTAATTTTAAATAACAAATATAAACAAAATGTAAACTTATTTTCACATTGTCGCTTTATATATTAAATAATCAATAATTTATTTATTATATACCTACTATTATGACAACATTTTTAAGTTATGAATAAAGTAGGTATCTATCTTATATTATAGTTTTATTTTTGATGTAAAACAATTGTTTTCTCCCTCCAGATCTTTGCTCTGGATTCGTGCCTGTATTGTACTAGCGCGTGTATAACTTTTTTTTCTAATTCAATTTTGTAAAAACTGATATTAACAGCCATGTTTAATATTTTTAATTTTTAAGTCATTATGTATTTTATCTTAAATATTCATTTCTACACCACGGTATCTATATGTTATAATAAACACTTAAGTATTTAGCTACAATGTATAAAAAATATGCAAAAAGCTGATTTGATTATAAAACAAACTATTTGTTAACTTTTTTTTTAACTATTAACGGGAATAAACACGGATAAACACTATTTATATATATACCTATATTGTAAGGAAAATATGAAAAATTTGAATATTCTTGTAAAATAAAATTACTCTGTTTACTATATTACAATAGGTAGGTATAATATCTGTATAAAACCGGATGGATGTAACTTAACGCTTCAATAGATATGTTATTGTTATATGATACATGGTTACTATAGGTATTAACCATTCAACTAGACGTCTTAGACCTAAAATAATAGAAAAAATTAATTGTCATACGAACTTGTCCGGGTTGTCTGATCGCACGTAGAAAAAGCTTTATTGGAGCATTTGTTACATAAAACATAAATACCGATAGCCTGAGCACAATAATTATGTGTACAATTGTACAATATTATATAAAATATAATAAATAACATGCTATACTATTATTATACCATTTTTTTCGTTCGAAACATAGAGACAGATGGGGACTGTTAGTCACAATACTGCCACCTAGTCCAAAAAAATTATTATAGCTATGTATAATTGTAAGAATAGTAAACTTACCAGTTACAATTTACCTACATTGGATGGAGTGCCATTTTTACTAGTTTCCCAGTGTTAACTTATCATGCAGAGAGGTTTGAAGCTCACCCTGTATATAAGTATATAAATCAAGTTACATTACAGCATATAGTATAGAATATAATTTGACTAGGTTATCAAATCAATAATTGATTAACATTTTTTTTATTTCTACTGTTTTAAGATCTTAATGCGCATATTCTAACCATCGCAGCTGCCTGCGCAAAACGCTGTAAAGTTTATTCATACCGTTTAAAATTTTAACTAGACACAATCAATTACATTTAATATGACACGTTTTGTTTTTTTTTTTTGTCTACGTTAAACTACCACATTAATACTCTACGTTACTGCGGCCTACCTACCTACCTACCTGCTACACCATGCCCACCTACCAAAAGATTATACAATTAAATAGTTTTTCAGCAGCTGTTTTACGATAAGTGAAATAAATTACATGATATATTACACAGTGTATGACACAACTAAATGTTTAAAAAAAAACATAGGTAATTGTTATTGTTACTCAGTGAACGTGTTAAAAAAAAAAAAAAGAAAAAAAACTAACAACATATTGTATTTACCTAAGTATAATTTATATTTTACGCGGATTTTGATATTCTTATTATTTTCCATTTAGTATTATTATTAAATATAAAATATTTACACTTATCACGAAATTCGATAACAGACAATTTAATAGAAGATATTTTAACCAAAAATAAATTAAACAATCAAAAATAAACAAAATGTATACACATTTTTTCTTACCAATACAAATTCGAATAAATGGATTATTTACCTATATGCTGAAATTTAATATTCAAATGAAACTATTATTACATTTTATTGTAGTCATTTCAGAATTATTTGTGAGTATTTTTTACCACAGCTCCCAGTTATTTTAAAACTTATTTATTTATTTTTTTAATTGTTATTTAAATACATTTTTTAATCCAAAACTTATAAATCTATGATTAAATAACTAGGCAATTGGGACGTACCTATTAAGAATTTTAATTTTACTTTGGTTAATAATTATAAAGACAATAATTCTTTGATATAAACCTTGCTTAATATCAAAAAATATTCTTAAATTTATTTTAAAGCTAAAAGCAATTTTAAATATCTCAAACATATCTTATAATTTGAGACTGTATACATTTTTTATCTTTTCTTTAATTTACAATTTTAATGAAGTGTTAATGAATAAATAAATAATATATTCGTATATTTGATATATTTTTATATAAATAATATTGAACTTAAGATAGGGTATATTATTCGCGACAATTTTAAAGGAAGAAAGCAGTAATATACATTTTAAAAACCTATTTTAATTTTTATTACTTTATAGATTATTTTTATCTACTATATTTATGTCTCCAAACTTTAAATAATTATGATTAATGAACAATAATAAATTAATCAATAATATTATATTATATGAACGTAGAATAGATAATTTATATTACATAATGTAAACTTCCACTCGAAAATCGAGCCTAAATTGTTTTAAAAATAAAGGAGTAAAATATGACAATTATTTCCAAGTATATCTAATAGTATGTCTATTTTGTTTATAGTAAAATTACCCTATATGACAACTAGTATTCACGTTCGTCCGTTAAAAACGCAATCCCAAAAACGTGGAAATTCTAAATTATTAAATGCTAAGCATTACTACATTGTAGTTGAAATACAATTAGTATTTTGATAAGATGTTACGGAATTCATTATCATCACATATTTGTCAATCAGTTTAAAATAAAAAACCTTAGGTATAATATTTTGAAATATTTAGTTATTAAGAAGAAATGTTGATATTTCTTTACCTGCGAAATAATAATATTATATTTTACATATATTTTACCCATATTTATATATATAATTTCAAATCATACTAAATCTTTGAAATTGTGTCAACAAATAACCCCCTTTTCTTATAATATTTTTCATTAACAATTGAAATTATAAATACTTCAGTATAATAACGTTAAAGTATAAAGCAATATTTTAAATCGGTAGCCATTATATAAACACTCTTAACCTTTAATAGTGTCATAACTTATTATACCACATTAAAAAAATACCACCCCTCTTTACTGTAAATAGTTAAGTAAATGATTTTTTTAAATTCTTTGATGTATATAAATTAAAATTTTAATGAACAGTATCAAAGCTATTAAACATTATATGTTAAGGGTAATAAAAAATAATCCGTAATAATGGATGTTAATAAAAAATAAACCTTTTATTTTTACTTATTACCATGGACTAAATTTATTTATAAAGCTTAATAACTGAGAAATAACTCGTTTAAAACGTGATTTTGTTGACATTGGGATTTTCAAAAAAAAAATAATTAGCTTAACATTTTACAGTGAAAAATAGCTAAAAACCATAATTTGAATCAAATAATAAATGCATAATTAAATGAAAATTACATGGAGAGAAGGGGGTAAGTATGCTTGCATACTTTGTAAATCACCACGGTGTACCTATATTGAACTCCTACATAGAAACACAGGACAGTGTAGTTGATATTGAATGTTTTCAAAACTCAAGTTCAATATAACTATTAACCACACATTAACATGCTACATAGGTAAACGTAATATTTAATTTATGCAATAAGAATATTAATATAATATTGTTTTAATGTCATGACACGCTTGATCCGGTCGTAAATTGACGGTCATACTTATTACGAGCGACCAACTACAGGAAACAATAATCAACGGTATTAATAACAATAAATTATGTGATTATTATTTTATTAATGTTCCAGTGAATCTCGTCACGTTTTCGTTTGGAGTCTACACGGGATGGTCCTCGACGGTTGCGCCGATGCTCAAAGATCCAAAGCAGACTCCACTCGACCACGTAATGACGGACAACTCGATTTCTTGGGCCTGCAGTTGGGGCATGCTCAGCGCCATACTGGGCACATTCTTCTGGGGCATGTTGGCGGACAACTTCGGCCGAAAGGCCACTGGTTTCCTGACCATGTTACCGTACCTGATCAGCTGGATCATCCTGCTGGTGGTCAAAACGGAGACAGCTCTGATGGTGTCTCGGTTTTTGGGCGGCCTGGGGGCTAGCGGGGCGGCCATAAACTGTCCTATGTTCGTAGGCGAGGTGAGTGATGAGGCCATGAAGGCTGGTCTAGGCTCGCTGTTCATACTCATGTACAACATCGGCGTGCTGTACGTATACGTGTTCGGCGTGATGGTCGATTACACCTACTTGAACGTGGCCTGTCTGGCTATCAGCTTGCTGTTCATGGTGGTGTGGATGTACGTGCCCGAGTCACCGATATTCCTTATCCAGAAGAAGCGGATGGACGAGGCGAGACGGTCGCTCATGTGGTTTCGGGGTAAGGACAACGACAAAGAGGTGAGCGACGAGATAGACTCACTGATGCGGCACAGCGACCAAACGAATAAGGCCACGCTGGCCGACTACAAGAAACGTGGCACGGTCAAGGCGCTGCTCATCGGCCTGGTGTTCCAGGCGGGCACGCAGTTCAGCGGCATAAACATCATACTCATGTACACGGTGGACATATTCCAGAACAGCGGCAGCAACATGTCCCCGCACTCGTGCACCATATTAGTGGGCGTGGTGCAAGTAATCGGGTCCGCGGTCGCGACGTTAACGGTGCACAGGGCAGGCCGCAAGTTCTTCCTTATGGTCACGTACGGAATCACCGCCCTGGCACTGATCACCATCGGGTCGTGTTTCTACGTCAACAAGGTGAACCCGTCCATTAACACCGGCATACTGCCTGTGTTCAGCCTTTCGGTGCACGTGATCGCATTCTCGCTGGGCCTGGGCATGGTGCCGTACATCATCTACACCGAGGTGTTCCCGGCCAACGTGCGCAATATATGCATGTCCATGCTGATGTTCTTTAACAACGTGCTGGGCTTTGCCATCATCAAGGCGTATCCGTCTTTGTCGGATGCGTTGCACATATCCGGCTGCTTCTGGATGTTCGGCGCCGTGTGCCTAGCCGTCGTGCCGTACACGTACCTGTTCGTGCCCGAGACCAAGGACAAAACGTACGACGAGATCCGCCGCGAGCTGCTGCTGTGGTTCCCGGACAGGCGGCACAAGAACAAGGCGGCGGCGGTGGACAAGGAGGCCGTTGTGAACCAGGCGGACGTTGGCGCAGGCAACGTGGTCGTGGTCGAAGCCAACGAGATGAAAGTCTGCATGGGCAAGGACCAGAGTTGCTTCACGGCACCCCAATGTGCACGCGACAACGTCAAATAATAACAGACACATGGGGTTATACGTTCCTGTGCGTGTACACTGCTGCGGCACGTATACACGAGTAAAGGCCACTACTATATTATTATTGTTATAATCATTATGTAGTGTCTAATATCTGTGAATAAAACTGATTTACTCGGGGGGGAGAGTGGGAAAATGTAAAAAAAATCTAGTAGAAAAACCTACTTTTTTTGTATTTTTTTGTATTTTTACGCCACCAAGTTCGTTTTTTATATATTTATTTGCATCATTTTTTATGACGACCGTACGGTTTTGTATATTTTGTGTGTGTATGTGTTTGTGGTAAATTAATAATTCGAATTAACATATTGAAACAAGTATAACAAGTATTATGAATAATTTAAGAATAATTATAATTTTAAATGCCTATATATCTTAATTTTAAGTTTTAAAATAATATTAATAATTGTTATAACGATATTTTATGCACAGAATTCATATGCTTAGACAACAAATACGATAAGGTGACAATCACTTGTTTGTCTAATCACAGTTTTGTATTTAGACTTAATGTGTATTATAAACCAATTTATATTTATAAATATTTTTTATATTAAACTAAATCTCATTAAAAGTAAATATAATTTTAAAACTCTGGAGTTATTGTGACATTATTTAATTATTTATAAATTAAACCTACATTTGTACAGCGTTGCAAGCAGATTAATTATGTAATTGTTTTAATATACTACGAGCAGGTGAATAATTTTGTTTGCAGTAAACAATTAAACTAAACTAATATGCAAAAAAAGTTTGTTTCAAATCTCTATCATGCAAACCATTCTGTAATAACTATAACCATAACAATACTTTAAAATGTTATACCAGTAGCACCTACGGTTGTTTTTTTTTTAAATTATATAATTGCAAATCTCAATGTTAATTATACTATTTTATTTTACTCCATCACGTTAGTACCACTCTACCTAATAACTATTGAATAATTTAATAATAAATTGTATTGCTTATTGGTCGTTAGCCATCAATTGCAATAGCATACAAGAATCAGACTTCGAACATACTAATATTATAATCATTTAAAAAACCTCTGGATACTATATTATAATGTATCAAATAAACATTATTTAAGCTGATTATATATTAATATTTCATTTATAAAGTATAAATAATATTGCAATTATCACAAAATTATTAAAATTTAAAAACATACTAAAAAAATGCATTTAATACTGAAACTTTTAAAATAAACCAGAAGTTTAAAAACCGTTTTTTTTTATTAATTTCAAAACCTGATAAAATACGAGTATATATTTTGTTGTTATACTACAATATCATACAAACTAATTATATAATACTATTTAAATGTATTGCACTTTGTAAACTTACTTAGTAGGTAATTCTTGCTAAACTTAATAATACTGCAGTAATTGAATCACATCTGCTTCAGCGGAGCCTACCTATACCACACACCAGTCGCCAGCTGTGATCCACCCACGATAATTCATAACCGGAATTATGTTCAGCTTTTTATCATTTATCAATTATACCTTCATTGTAATATTGTACATGTATATTGAACGAAATTCCTGTTCCGTAGACTCAATTAAATTGTTTATGTGATATCACTGTAAAAAAATATAACAAATTAAACGTTACGCTTTTCTTAAGACCAAAAATTGTCTCTATACTTGGATAATTGATCAAGGTGAAAATAATAAATATAAATGACTTAGCGAGCTAATGGTTGTTTAAATGTTTAATAAAAGGTCTAGATACAATTTCATTCCCGTGCAAAGATATATCCGTGTATTTAACCTAACCATTGATTAAAATATATACATTGTACCTATACTCAAACAATGGACTAACATTTTTTTAACTGTACATAATAATATTTGTTTCCTTAATAATTTATATTGAATACTTATTTTATAGCGTTATAGTATAATAGAATAAATTCTACAGAAATTGTTAGTAAAAAAACTTAAAATACCAGTAATAACAATAATCCTCAATATTATAATTGTTATAACTTATAATTAATAACATTGTTTTTGTTTAACAAAATAATTAATACTTAGTAACTAAAATTTAGTAATATAACTATATAGTTTATTTGATTATATTATAAATGTTATCTATCGTCTATATAATGTTTATGCATTCATATAATTTATATATTATGCAAGTATTTGACTGTACAGTGTATAGGAACGAATCCAATTATGTAGTTAGGTACTCTTTACTTAAATTTTAAAGCACCACTTAATAATTTTAATTGAACACAATGCTTAGTTGATACACTATAATAATTTATATTATTTTATAAATAATTATTCCAATGAATTTGAAAATGGACTAAAGTACTTAAATTCTATTGTTAGAATATAAGACGAGATTTTATCCCTCTGTTTACCAAATAAACGATATAATATATTAATTATTAAATTATACTGTGTTTGATGTGAGAAATACATAAAATATACAATATAATAAAATATATGAATATTATTTTAAGTTCATATATAATTTACTCTGGAGTATATATTTGCATTCTTTTTCAAATATTTTAATACATTTTTTTTCTACAGTAAATGAAACTATAAATACTTTTTTCAAAAAGTATTACATATATATTATGTAAAATACTACGAAAGTACGAAATGTATTCTTTAAAAGTTATTATATAAGTTCAATATACTTATTATTTTTTTTATATGTAGGGATCTTTCAAATCGTACGTTGTATATACCTATATTATATAAACGTTGGTGATTTAAATGTATTCACAATACTGAAGGAATCAAATGTGTATGCAGGTATGCTCTTCGCCATTTCCGTAACAAATATTATACGATTCAGACCTTAACTCATAAAACCAGCTCAGATGTAATATACCTAGCCACATACAGTATTGTTATTATGATTTTATATGTAAAACTGGTGAGTGGGTTAAGGGTTAAAACTATATCGTACCGTAGTTATAGTAAAAACGCTATTTTTGAATGGCATCCGCAAAACGGAAAATTATTCGGGACACCAAATATATCATAGGCAACTCCTGCAGATATACCTCGCTCATATTGGTAGAAAAACATCGTAATATATTATTATCATTACGGATATATGAGCAATTTATCGTTGATGTATGTATGTGCACTACGAAGCACTTGGGTTAACACCCACCGATTGCAAAATAAACGTATATGTCGAGGTAGAGAGAAAAACGGCGAATACACTTACATACCACCACCACCACCACCACCACCACCACCACCACCACCATCACCACCGCCAGTCTTAAATTTTATACTGCAGATTTATAATCGACTGTAATTTACTTAAATTGTTTTTCCTTTAAAGTTGTTTTAGTAAGCATTATATATTCTTAATTTCGGAAAGTATTTCTATCTAAAAAAATCCTAACTTAACCCTTGCATTCTGCAGTGAACTGTTTGACTTATTTTACTTTGTTTGAGAAAAAAATGTTTGGTTTTTGTACATTTACACAAACGCTATACGTACTAGTTTAAATTAATTACATTTCTTATGGATAATTAATATGCACTTCACTAGACTATAGTTTGATCCAAACAGTATTTAAATATTACAATATACACATTTATAGTAGGTATATATATATATACATATGTTTCGGTAAAATAGGGGGCCGTGGCTATATGACTGGAAGGCCTTGAAATATTTATTTAATATAAAGTATTTTTGATTATTTAATTATTATATTATATAATTTACATTTTAATAATTTATTTGTGTAAAATAGTGCATGTAAATTTAGTATATAATTAAGAAAAAATAATTAATGATTCTAATTGAGAGGGGCCTTGACAGTTTTACATCAAATTTAGGAGGCCCTATAACAAAAAAGGTTGAGAAACACTGTTATAATATACGCATTTATAGTAGGTATATATATACATATGTTTCAGTAAATTACGAACACCGGTAAATCTTAGGTCTTACTGACTGCAGTCAAAAAATGTCCGAATTTCGGACAAAATATAGTTGGTCAAACTCCGAATGATTTCTGTAGTTCGAATTTTTACAAGGAAGATTTGGTTAATCTTAGGATAAACAATTAGCATTGGTAAAAGTCCGAAATTTTTTACCAATTATGTGTTATTAATAATAATAATTATTATTTAAATATACTAAGTACTTTATTAGATTCTCCCTACTCTCCTTAGATAGGTACACATTTATATTATTATTAATTATTATATATTATATATTGTATTTTACTATTGTATTTATAATACCTAATATATTCAAATTTAGAACAAATTTATTATTAAATATTATCATTATTACATTAATAATTTATTTATTTGTGCAGGCTTGGTTACTGTGGCATCTTGAATTATACAATATATTTTTTGATCGGCACATCTATTAATTATATATATTTTTTTTAAACAATCGCACTTTATCAATCCTTGTCCACAAGTCAAAGACAGTTGTGATATTGCTTGACGAATAGCAATTATATTGTTTGGAATTATTGCCGATTCTAAAAATTTTTAATTTTTAATTTATAAAACGAATACTGCTCGTAAAATTATTTTCAATAGGTTTAGATTTTAATTTATTATCTGTCTTATTAACCTGTTCTGTATCTTAAACTAAATTGTATGTATACAAAACATTTTTTAGTAGGAACAACTTTTATGTAGGTACATTTTTGGCTAATTATTTATTGATTGTATAAATAGCTATCCGTGCATTGTGCAATGTCTTTAATTATCATGATTTTTATTAAAGTCAAAACAAAAATTCCCTAAGTCGACCGAAATATAATAATTCGTGATAATAATAAACAAGTAAAATACAATATATTATAATAAATAATAATTAATTATAATATAAATATGTACCTATCTAATATACTAGTAGGGACACTAGAGAGGAGCTAACAAAGTACTTGGTATACTTAAATAATAATTAATATAATTAATATTATTAAATACATAATTGATAAAAAATTTCGGACTTTTACCAACACTAGTTATTTATCCTAAGATTAACCAAGTCTTGTTTGTAAGAGTCCGAACTACAGAAATCATTCGAAGTTTGACCAAACTATTTTATGTATCCTAAGTTTTACCAATATTCATACTTTTACCGTAACATATTATACACATTATTGCAATAATATATTATACACTCGAAAGGTCATAAATACTGATAGCCACTAGATGAACTTTCTGTTTCATATAAGTATACGAATCTAACAATAATAATTCGTATGTACTTGTATATATGTCACAAGGTTTAAACTTCAAAGTATAGATATGCTTGTAAATCTATAAATAAGATACGGCACAAGTTAAAAACAATATAAAAGTTTTGTTTTTAGATAACTGCTAGAATTACTTTTATTTATAATATTATAAATACCAATATACGTAGATGTATAGAGAACGCGATAAAAAACCAATTTATCATTAGTCCTGAGTATTTATCCAGATGTCTCAAACTATTTTACTACAATTAAATTTAAAAATTATCTTAAATATTATAATAATTCCAACCACGCACTTGAGAGTTGAGATTACTCAAAATCGGTATTTTATATATTATATTAAGTATATTTATTATCGTTAATACGTTTAGAGGAGTAGTATTTATATCATGTAATTTCATGGAAAAATAATACATATGAAAAAAAGTAATTTTGCAGGTACGTTTCAAAAACTATTTAATATTAATCTTCTAATACGTATAAATAAATGAAAAAAAAATACTTTAAAAATTATATCATAACTTGAAAACGTTAATTTAAAATTTAAATATTTGGTGATAAATTCAATTATTTACTATCTACGCCAATGTTCTCAAAATGTGGGTGGCAATTACATTCTTATACATATTTTTTATAATATAAAATATCTAATATTAGATTATTATAAAATATATACAGTGAAGCGTAAATTTTCTGTACGTCAATTAACACACTACAGACTTTAAAAAAAATATATATATATAGTTTATATTTTAGAATTTTAAATTTAAATTAATTATATCACATACTTTTAACAATACATATTTATTTATTTTATCGTATAATATCCTCACTTTATACGCATCAGCACATTAGTTTTATTTTAACTATATAAAATATTTAAATTCACATTCATGTTCACAGTATATTTTTATGCATTGTTTGATTACTAATTCAAATCGATTATCCGCATCCCTCTCTATCAAAATTGATGTAGATAATTGACGTTTCACTGTAGGTATATAAAACAATTGTATGTTTAAATTCGAGTATAAATTTAAATAAATAAGATACAGTGTTTTTTGTATAACTTTATTTTACATTCGAATTTAGTTTTATCATTGATCATAATTATCAGTGACAATTACAATAGTATATAAAATATAGATACCAGAGACGTGCTACCGAGACGCTGTAACGAAATTTATCGCTAAAACACCTAACACTGAAAAAAAGATCATTAATATGTTGTAAATCGCTAAAATTTAAACATATACCAAAATGCATTGTACCTAACTTGTAAAGTTTGGGAAACTTCAATCTACGGTATTTTGAATATTATAATAAAAGAAAAAAATCGATTTGATCGAAAACTTGTTTTGTATTCCCATTTTTCCGTAATTGCTTACTGGAGGGATTAGTCTTTCTCAATTACTTTGAAAAGTATAGTGAACCAAACACACCAAAATAAAGAATAGATACTATTTTCTACTAAAATTCATCCTTTTCTACTATTTTGCTATTTTGTCTTAAGAAAAAAAAATACACAATTCATAATAAAATCATTAGTTTGACCATTTTTTTTAGTCTAACTCAAATAAATTCATGATATTTTTAATAGATTTAAAGTTTTTCAACAAAAACCAGATATCTGGCCTTAACATTAGTTTGGTGTAGTATACTAAAAGTATTGAATTTTTCGTGTTTGTACTTTTATAGTCAAAATATGTATTATAAATACTTAACAAATATACAAGGTTAATAAAAAGTCAATAATTTGTATTCATCCTAAGCAATTTTTTGATATTACTGACCAAATTGTGTAAAAAGACAACCACAAAAAACTTACTTATGTATATAAATCATCCCCAAATAGTAATCACCAATGTATCAATAATATAACATGTGCATTATATATCTGTTATATAATTCTTTATAGCATTTTTCTCAAATACATGCATGCAGATACGAAAACGAATAAATAATACATATCCTGGATTTTGTTATGGTTAGATAAAACGAGGTATAATATAGGTAGGTACACACTATAATATTGTATGATTTATTCTCTGCAAATTCACATAACATTTTGGTTTTACACGTCAGAATTTTACATAAATAGGATGTACCTTTTTTATCATCATTGGAAGGGTAGGTACCTATAACCACAGTGTCCTCATATAAGTTAACTGCAAACGATGTTTTTATTTTGGCAGTGTGTCAGATTTTTGTAATCTGTATCACTGCCAATATTTTCTATTTATCTGATGGCTGTCAAATATATATTAAACATTATAATATATTACATTTATCTTGAAAAAAAATTAAGTATCAAATGATTTTTATATTTATGAATTTCATTTTTACACTCTAATACGTACCTATAATCAGTTCATAAATTAAATTAACATCTGAAAAAATACATAGTTACTAAAATAATTTATCTGTTTTATAACAAAACATAATAACTTAATAACTCAATTTAAAATGATACGTATAATATTAAATATAAATTACACCCAAGTGTCACTATACTTTTCTATACGAAAACCCTTAAATGTATATTAAAAAGGATAGCATCTATACTTGAAAATAAATAGCTTGAACTAAAATACATGGATTCTATAGCTTCGTTTGATTTAATGATTTATTGTTATTTAGAATTTTAATACCATTGTCTTTTTTAAATTCTATAAAATATATATAAGCAATTCACATAAAAACAAAAACAAAAGCTTTAAACCATAGACTTCTTCGATTGCATTCCCTATTAAAATCCGAACTATCACTGCAAAAAAAAAATATTTATATACAAACTACTCATCCTCTCTTTGGAATCCAATTTTAGGGAATATCCAAAAACTCAAATATAAAAATAATACAATCCTTTAATTCAATATCCCTCAGAACAATAACCTATGTTCTAGCTGTGGTATGTTAGTAATCGAACCCTCCTTAATGATTTCAACATGATGGACATTCTCATTCTAGCATCTAAATTCTACAAACGATTCCATATAATAAACTACATAGTCATTTAAATCCTCTCTAGATCTACTTGATACAATCCGTTGACTAAAAAGAATATGATCCAGAAATCATTTTACATACATTACTTAAATTTATATAAAAAAAAATCAATTATCGAACTCAGTTTTAGTTAATGTATTAATGCTATTATATACTCATGTATATATTATTTATAGTGATATCAATGGATATTTTCTATACTCATTATGTCTCCCTTTTTTCTTTTTTTTTCTTTCTTCATAAAATGTACTTATTATATTATTTAATATAGATATCACATATATGTAAATATTTTATTTTAAAACTAATAATTTTTTTGCTAGGTATCTAAAATATAAAACAATTAATTAGAATTAATAAATTTAATTTGTATTTATATATTATTATTAATAATCCTATATAACTATATAAGAAAAAATCGTACCAGAAGTAAAAGGGTAAGTCACTTTGCTGGTATAATATTCCCAGATGGCTACGCACATTAGACAACTAATAGTTTAATGGGGCTTAATTTCGACGTAACATTATGTAATGGTATCATTTAAGATCCAGCTCCGACCTGAGTTCTCTAACCTTTAATTATAATTTATTAAACGGCATTATAGTTGCACTTAAATACTCGTATTATCTTTGAATTGTTTATTTCCATACAACTTTTAGTGTTTTTTAATAACACCCATCAACTATCAGTTTATGCGAACCTTTAAATCCACCCTTTTTTCATGTACATGCAATTGAAAGGCTTACTAATTACCAGCACTTTTTTAGTTTCTTATTTACAGTCTACAGTAATGAATTTTACACATTATAAAGTAGCATGGAGATATTTAAGAAGGTAAAAAGTAAATAATTTAAAAAAAAAATAAAATTGATATAGAATTGAACAAAAACTTTGTATTACTGCAATTTCCCAAAAAATCTCAATATAATTAATAATTATTACTCACGCCTCTCTTTTAATATTAGTACTACAAATAAAATAATTTTCTTATTTTAAGATTATAGAAATAAATGTAAGTTTTCTTAAACTTTGGTTTACGTTTATAATCATCGCAATATTTTTTTAGTATAAAATACTAAATTAGAGTAGGTCATATAATTATATTATTCAAATCATAACTCGTAGTAACAATATAATATTATATTCGTTTATGAAATTTTTAAAATACTTAATAAGTATGAGGTACATACCTTATGTTTATAATATTATTATATATTTATATACAGACATACAAACAGTCCCGCGGAAATTCGATATATTTATAACGTAGTTAAAATGATGAAAATTATCTACAGTACCTATTCCACAAATCTAAATTAGACATTTAGGCGGTAAATCCTCGGGGGGCTGAAACGTATTTAGTTCTTAGGTTATAATGTAATATTATTTTATTTTTAAATAAATCTAATTTACGTTTACTAAACATAAATACTTAAAAAAAGTACTAAATTTCGTTTAGTTAAATAATATATTGTACTATCTGTTTAACAAACATCAAAATTCAACATCACCAAAACTTTATTTAATTGTCTGTAAACAAAATTCACTTTAAAGTAGATACTTAGAGTCATAGTAAACGATTTAATTATTCAATAACATCAAATGCTTAGTGCTTCACTCAAAATATAACTTTAATTCTAAACATTCATAAATATAAGATACATAATACATACCATACCATACATTTAATAAATATAAGTACCTACTTATTATATAGCACAATTAAATTATTATTGTATAAAAGGAAAACCTAATTCAGTTATAGATACTATATTGTAAGATAATAAGTATTTATACAAAACGTAATAAATGTAGAGTTCAGTTTTTACTAAAACAGGATAAATTAATTACTTACGAGTATAATTTAATGTATAAATAAGAAATCTATAATCAACTCAAAATAGGTAGATTAGTTATGATTGTGTCAATGCAGTAGCTAAACAATTTAGTACGGTCTTACAATAGTCTATTTAAAGATTTTTTTTTTTATTAACAATAAAAACTGCGTCTACTCTGGCTATTGGTTTGATAGTGACTTAAATTTTAATACGTAATATTTTAGATACTAGTTAAATGAAATAATATAAAATATGGCACTATCTCAGTTTTAGTGTAAATCTCAGTTTGCGGGAAATCAACTTTGTGATTTATTATTTGACCGAGATAAACAATACGCATGTGGCTTAAAATAACATTTAATAATTTTTACTCGTCCAAAAACCAAAAAATATTATCATTACTCCGCTCGGTGTCTATGAAGTGAAGAAATACACATCACCATTATAAAATCAATATAATATGTTCATTGCTCCGCTATGAATCTAATATAATTATGTTGTTATAATTATATAATTGTATAATAATAATATAACAAACGGGATAGTACATGATACAGCCATACACAAGTAGGTATACGGTATACGACCAGTGACCAATGACCTGCAGTGGTATGTAATGTACCATGTACCTTCTGTATGTGCAGTGTTTGTAATGTGGTCACAACTGAACACGTATTGCGTAAGTTGTAAATTATAATTTATAGTCCCTGAAACATGGAATATTACATATCTGAACGACTGAACCTATACCTGTATATCAATTAATTAATTACTAAATTAATATGCATGTATCTATGCTGTATACGCTCAACGCTGCACAGTATATTTTATAATGCAGAGTATCTATACATGCAAATAGTAATTTATACATATCTATTGACATATTGTACTGTACAGTGATTCGATTGATGGTGGTGCCGTGGTAGGAAGGGTGTACAAGGGAAAGAGCTCATATATTACAAAAAAAAATTTGTGTTAATACAATTATTAATATTTTGCTATAATGGGAGAACGACTAAACCTAACGTGTGAATTGTTTTACATAAAAATAAATGTGAATTAAAATTTTTGTGAATGAATAAATTAAAAAATGTAATACATTTTATGATTTTTAATTTTTTTGTTTTTAGACCAGCAAATGTATTTATTAAAACGAATTAGTTTTTCCGTTCCTATATTCACGCTGGTAGCTCTCTCTTTCCGTTCAACGGTCTCTCTCTCGCCGAACACTTCATTATTAATAGACAAAAGTAAATACTTATTACTTATATTATAGTTATATGTAAGTATTTTGAATAAACGTGTTAATATATTTTTTTTTTTTATCCGGTTTGCCTCAAAATATATCATAATCATATAAGCGAATAACATGAATTACATTTCTAATTTCATATTACATATATATATTATATAATATATGTACGTACCTAATATGTCTATATGTATTAAAACATTTATAACTAATATGTATACTTACATAAAATAGAAATATAGTGTTTAAAAATCTAGTGGTTTTTTGTAACAAGACTCCCCACGAGTCTGTGTATAAAAACGTTGCACTTGGAACTTAGTTTTTAATCGTTGGATCAAGTTCCTTACTTAATTTGTCTAATGACTGACTGCAGACTGAGGAAAGTTAAAAAATAAAAATGATTCGTACCACACGAAATGTTTTTATGTAATCATTAATCAATTATCAATATAAATACATAATTATTATAAAAATGTTTGTACATTTTTAAGACATAAGTAATATGTTCTAACTCACTGATAAATTGATAAATAATATTGGTAAATTGGTTGATATCACATTTTTTAAATTTGGCGCTCATTGCGTTTGCATTATCATCGTCTACCTATTTACATAGTTAAAGTGAGCCTTTTGTAGGTTATGTATCAAAGGCAAGACAATCAAATATCAATATTCTATTATTCAAAAACTATTAGTTAAAGTATTATTAGTTTTTATTTTTTTGTAATTACACTTAAGCTTCGTAGGTAACTGGTAAACGTATTAATTATTAAGTACACGGTAATACGGTATTGAATCGTATAATTATTATTTATTTTTTATTTTTTACCAAGTTTGCATTTTGTGATCAGTTTTTGACTAATCATGTCCGCTCAATGTGAGAAAGTAAACTCTACTAGTCCAGCCTTCGAGTTTGGTCCTAAATTAAAGCTGTTGCGCTCCAATGACCAAGTCCGAGAACTGCAGACCATACTCAGAGACAAGTAAGTTTGTGGTACCCGATACGAATGCATTTATGAAACTAAGCGTTCGTACGGTCCACAGAAACACAAGTCGAACGGATTTCAAATTTTATGCTGACCGTCTAATTCGTCTAGTCATTGAGGAAAGTTTAAACCAGTTACCATTTGATACTTGTATGGTTATGACACCTACTGGTAATTACTACAAAGGTACCAAATACCAAAGAGGTAACTGTGGTGTCAGTATTGTACGTAGTGGGGAGGCTATGGAACAAGTAAGAATTTCATAATACTTTGAAAACCTATTTGAAATGTATCATTTTTGATTGTTAAGGGTCTACGAGACTGTTGTCGATCAATACGCATTGGTAAAATATTGGTAGAATCAGATTCAGATACTCATGAAGCCCGTGTAGTATATGCTAAATTTCCTCATGATATAGCTGATAGGAAAGTTTTATTAATGTATCCAATAATGAGTAAGTAATGCATTGATAAAAAATTACCTAGACAACACACCCAATAATACAATGTTTTTAGGTACTGGTAATACTGTTATTAAAGCAGTGAATGTATTAAAGGAACATCGGGTGGCAGAAGACAATATAATTCTATCAAACTTATTTACTACACCTATTGCTGCTCAAACTATAACCACAGCATTCCCATTGGTTTGTTTTATTTATAAATGACCTTTATAAATCTTTGACTCAATATTTATTAAATTATTTTTATGACTTTTATGCTTAGATGACCATACTAACTTCAGAACTTTATCACATCGCACCCAATCATTTTGGCCAAAAATATTTTGGTACTGATTAAATATGTTATTTAATTTATTATTAATATTTGCACAACATTACATTTTTGGTAAGTAAGACTTTTACCATGCAAATTACAATGTGACCAATTTAAACAGACTTAATTATATATTTTTTTTTCAACAATTTTTTCCTATCAGTCAATTTTAATCATAAGATACAATTTACAACATCTTATAACTTTATTTCGACAATTTTTGTTATTGTTATTACATAGATAGGTAATTAATTATAATTTTGTCCTAAGAAATTTTATATTTCGACTGAAATGTATTCAATATAAAGCTGTTTATTTACAGTATTAAATTTGAATAAATGATTTAATTTTAAGATTTTATAAATTATCCTTTAAATAAAATGGGTAGGTAAATTAATAAACAATCAGTTATAAACAGTTTTTAATTATTTTGATACGTTTTATATAACTAATATTTTAAAGCTATAAGAATTAATATTGCGATGGGTTGTGTATTTTGTAATGAAAATTTGTCTCTATAAAGGTACATGAACTATTTTAATTTATTCATCCATTCTAAAACATAATTCTCATCATATTGAACCAAACTACATTTTTTTTAACCTTTAACCATATGGTATAAACTTTTATAGATTGAGATATTTAAATGCCATTTATAGAATAACTAATGTTAATACAACTAAAATGAAGTTAGTAGGTTTTTAAAAATATTATCTTTTATACTTCTAAGTGTTTTTTTAAAATAATTTAACTAAAATACTTAAAAATTTATATATTTTATATACTTATAACATACATGTCATTATTGAATCACTAAACTAATGTTTTTTATACAACATTTTTTCACATAAAAAATTATAATACAAACTTCTGCTAAAACCATAAGATTAAAATCTAATTATGTTACTGATATTTTATATTTTTTGAGGTGTTTATAAATGGTTTCTACAGTGTATTAATGGAACAATGCTTTTAGTATTTTATTATACTTATATTTGTCTATGCCTATATTTAAATAGGTTTTATTAAATAAATAATATGAAATTATATTTACAAAAAAAATTTTTGGAACAATAAATTAATTTAATTTTTTTTTATCGAGAACTATTATATATTGATAAGTAAAAATGAACTATTTAGTATTTAATCAATACTGTGACATATTTTAATATTTTACTTTTTATTAATTTTGTATAATTTTATATAAATCTCATAAAACAATTATTTTTAAGAACTGTACACAAAATAAATTTGAATTAAACAAAAAAGTATTGATTAATCTAACTGGTTACAAGAGATATAATTAGTAATACTTTACAAACAAACAATTTAATGTTTATATAACAAAGCAATCATTAGAGAAATTAAATGTCAAAACATTACGTATTACAAAATTTAAAATAAAATCAATAATTATATTAATTTTTTTAATATACATTTTAGCAATATTTTATATAAATATTCATACTTTTATTACTATCCAAAATTTACTTAAATACTTAATTTCAAGTAGTTATACTTTAAAAATAATGAATTGTATGTAAAATATTTCAAAATGTCAAATCCACAGTCTAATATAGTAGTTATAGTTAAATATAATATATAGTTCAAATATTAGTATAATATTATATTGTCTATAACATGGTACTTGCTTGTTATCATTCTATCAACAAAATTATTAAATGCTATTGACTAATATAATTTCAAATAGTTAAAAAAGTATATAATATAAGATAATGTTCTTTGTTTAAATTTAACTTAGTATATATTATATATCTCATTAAAAGCTACAATGCAAATTGTAGCGAGTTGCATTTTGAGATTACTTCAAAATTATGTAATTTTTTAAGAGTAAATTGATTAATCATTACAAGTTATGAAAATATACAAGTAGAGTAATTTTGATGCGTATAACTGATTATTGCCATATATATCTGTAATGGCTATATTATTTACTAGTATGTTTTGTTATGTATTTTACAAAATTTAAATGATCTTATATTAATTATTTTGTATAATATTTAATAAATGTTTGATGTTAATAAAATATAATAATGGACATATTTAGAAAATTTAGAAATATTATCCCTATTTTAACTTAAATTTTATTGTTGTTAAATTAGTTTTTAATTTTCATATTACAATTTAAAATGTTAAACATTTATTATTCTTAAACTGAAACAAAAAAAGATTTATGTAGCAAAAATATCATAGTTTGTCAAATAATAACTACAGAATTCTAATTGATTTGTCTAAAGTGTCATTTGTGTTAAATTAAAGAGTAATGTAAAGGTTATTACATCACTCCTTCTATGTAAAAGTGTTCACTAACTTCTTTACTTTAATATAAATAACAATTTCCTATATTATCCTAAAAAACGCTGTATGATAGCTGTTTTTAATATGTACCATAATGCTCTTAAAAAATTAAGATAAAAATAAATAATACAAACAAACTTAACATTTATAATAAAGTATAAATTAATAAGAAGGTTTTATTCTTATATTTATGCCATTACCTAAATTCAGATTCCATATTTTAGGTTTTAAAATTATGACACAAATTATAACCCAAATATCCATCTTTATATTTATTGTCTAGAAAGTGTAATTTACAAAAATTACTAATTTCATTTTTTAAATATCACTAACAAATATGGTTAAGTTATTAAAAAGCCTTATGCTATCTAGGAAGTAGATACCACTGAATCATTTGAAACTAATTATAACATAAAAGTTCATACTAGGTTTTGAGGATATAATTTATGGTATTTTCGTACCATAAATTAGTATTAGACAATTTTCAATTAAAGTAAAAATTACATCACTAAATATATATATATATATAACAATAAATATATAAATATATCTAATCTCCATAATTTACAGAAATACTCTTTAAACTATTAAAATCGAACCGTGTGAGTAATTACTTACAATCTACCCACAGCAATAAAACTATATTGAAAGTAAAAACTAGTATTCTGATTGATTAAAGGTTGATAATTATGACAACAATCTACAATGCAAAGACTTTAAATTACAAAATTGAGTTATTGTTAAATTTTAAATAAAATAAAAAAGGAGGGAAATAGGTAACTGCTCTTCTGTAGAGCAGTCAGTAGGTGTCAAGTTTATCTCGTGAGTAAGTCCTTATACTGTATGTGTTAAATTTGAATTCAATAATAAATCATTGCATAAGAAAACTGAAAAGCAATGTTGAGAGAAGGTAATCTGTCAGATTATATTACTAAGTATATTTGTATTGCTATTTAAGTAATTTATCTTACTATTAATAATATAGTAGATTGAATTTATTTTTATTTTGTAAATAAATTTTAAAATCTTCATATATAAACATTTAACTCTCAATGACCTATATTATTTAACGATGGGAACAACAAAAAAAACAAATATAAACAAATTCCAAGCTTTTCAATCTACAAACTTCCAACTAACAAATTTTCTCTAGTACTCAGTAACCTAACACTTGCAACAATTTAAAAATTCCAACTCTTCTCACTCTCGCATTCAATCACTACAAAAAATTTCACAAAAATAGCTTTAATCATACTAATTCTCTCATTGCTAATCTCTCCTCCCTCTCACTTCCTAATAACCCAAACCATTGTCTCAAATGCAATTAGCTATGTGACTTGCTCTAATTAAATAAAAAAAATACCCCGTTGAAATAGTGTCTTGAGGCATCCCCTTCACTCATGCCACCAAGACTTATACAAATTATAAATTTACAAGATTTTCTATGAATGAAAAAATATTATTGATGTTAAAAGAAAAAAGGAAAATGTAAAATGATACGTAATCATATAATATATAATATAGGTACCTTAAAATACTCAAAATATTTTTTTAATTTAGAGTATGTGTTGTTTATAGAAAATTTTACTATAATTAATAATTGAATATCAAATATTTATAGTTATTTGTTGAGTTACTCCGAAACAACAAAATCGACGAATTTTATCAAGAATTTTTTACTTTCAAAACGTGCCCTCAAAGTTGAAAATCAAAGCACTTTTACTGCTACCCAAAGTCATGACTGATAAGTGGTAACAGACAGAATAATATCACATTGCAAAATCAATATATGCATTACTCTGCTTATAATCAATAAGTTCATAGGTAACATTGATATCTATGTTTAATTTGGTCATTTGTTATCCCACTCCATTTGGTAGGTATACTACAACTTTTTTTAACTTAATAATTGAACTTCAATATAAAGTTAAAAATTCCTACTTATGTATAGTATGTAATTGTATAAATAATCATCGTATATCTAAATGTAGTGTAAACATTGATTATATAGTAATAATTTTATATTAATAGTATTTATAATCAATGGTATAATATTCAATATGCACAATGACTATATAGAGTCTACACTTTGCGTACAGCGTAGCAGGTGGTTGAAGCAAACCAGAACAAAACAAAATAAATCAATTTATATTCTATGCGAGGATGAAATTATGAAAAATGAGAAATAATAATATCGTAATTAAACTGGTTCAAGGAACAACCGAAAAATAGTTTTTGCGCGCATGAAGAATCGCCCGCGATTTCTGCATATTTTCATTGCTAGATGACGCTACCATACACGTATTTTAAATTGAGTATGGATTTTTCACAATATTTTATATATGTACTTGCGAGCGGCAATGACTAATGAACTAATTGATCTAGTATACATGTACACTCGACAAGAGCTATGAAACATAAAAGCATATTTAAATTTGTCATAACATCTTAACAAGCTATAGACTCCCTCATTTGGTTTCCCATATCTTCTGATAATATACAAAATAATACACAGTACTACGCAGCCGATAATCAAACATAAATCATCTTACTTTTCTGTAAGTTGTATCGTCTATATGGCTATATCATTCATATTTTATATATTTATTATATTTTATTCATTATTCATCAGAGGTAGTCAAGTAGATAATAGATAACTCTTTTGTTAAGCACAACAATTTGACTGACTATATCATATAAAAAAAACTTATTTTAAATATCAATTCATCGTAGGTAATTTTTTTCTTCGGTACGTATATCGGAACTACAAAAGTTGATTTTTAATTAGAAATCGCATTTTTTTTAGTATATTACATTAAAATTTTTACTACCAATAAAATAAAAATATCAAAAAACAATTAAGGTTCCACAAATTTATAAAATTTAAAATACAACGAATTGTCATTGATAACTACTAATTTTTATTTCATAGGTATTTATTACTACACATAATTGTATACCCCAACAATAATAAATGTGTGTTAGGTACACTTGAATAACTTTAATCTACATTTGGTGGTTCATTTATTCTTTATGTAGCTGGATACCTTAAATATTTCTGAATTTATTGACTTGAAAATTTTGTTTACGATTCGTTATTACTAGGGCTAGGATTTATATGCAATAAAAAATTGTAAAATATGCATTTTATTTACAAAAATATACAAAACCAAATTTTTATTATTTCTAGAATATTATTATTTATCATAATTCATAATTTATTATTATTATTATATTAAATATTAGTTTATATTAGAAATAACTTATTACTTATTTTAAAATTATGTATTATTAACTCTACAGTATAATTTATATAACTACAAATTAAATGTAGATACATAATTAAATATGTAGGTATAAAGTATGTACCCAATATCCATAACACGTTATTTTCACACTACGGGGATAAAAAAAAAGGTAGTATCTATGTATGATGGTTATTAATTAATAATTATTATAATGTTCGTAAAAAACAATGAAACAGTTACAGTAGACAGGTGTAATCATAATGAGGTCACATTTAGATCTACCTAAATATTAAATAGATTAGTATAATGTGTATACTTATTACTTATACTAGAAAAAAGGATAATTCTTAGGTATTTTTTTGATTTACGTACTTTTCATACTAGTAAGATTATATTATATCTACAATGTACCTAGATTCTACATTTACCATTGTAGATAAAGCGTACACATGACGACGATAAAGTCGTAGATACCTACCAGCTATGTGCCTATGTATTCAGTAATCACACATCTTAGTCTTATTATTTGTTTACCTGTATAGCACTATAGCTATATAATATGTATGCTTTAAAAATATTTAATGTTTTCTTCCCACCCACGTGTTTCTTCTGACTTTCTTTTTCTAGACTTTTTTTTATCCGTTATAATCAAATCATATTAGTTTTTACTTCTTTTTGTTTGTTGTGAACGTAAGAACTCTTTAGAACTTGGTAGTCGGTATATTGTAAATACTAAATATAATATATATATATATAATATAATATATCACGCCGCATTTACGTCATCGTGCCTACTTTCTCCCAGTTGTATATACGTATACACAATGTTTAGGTTTGTGTATAATCGCATATGTCAATTGTTTATAATAATGTATTCATATTCCTAAAATACGTATACACTATAATCTATTATATATTATGTAGCTATACTAGCTATATCAAAGTACCAATCAAAATACTATGTTAGATACTGCGAACATATTATATTACACACATTAATACTAGAAAATAGGTATGGTATTTTGTACAATACGAATTGTGAGTTCTAGTACATTTTCCAATTGAGTAGTCTGTTTTAAAATCAAATTCAATATCAATATTTACGTAAAATTGCTACCGTTCACTTGTATCGATCGATTCATTCGTATTAGTGAACCCCTATAGTTTGAGCTTCAGATGTGCTGCTAGATCAATTTAATAATATATATAGATAATTAAATATATATTAGAAAAGATTTATAGTAGAGACCCTGCTTTGAACATTTTATTGTTCGTCAAACCACTGGCATTAAACATGTAAATATTTTTTTATATAATAATATACCTATTATACATAGGTAACTTAAACGTAAACAAGTATAACTTTATAAAAATTATACTTTTAGCCAAATTTTTAGAGTATTAGTATTAGTATTTACAGGTATACATACAATATACTACCTAAACTTAATAATAAATAGTATTCAAAAACTATTAAAAGTGTAACTAAAGCAATAATAATAATTTTAGTAAGTTAAAAAATACATAAAATTATTCTGTGTTTGTGGGATTCGATTAATAATACACATTAAAAAAAATATATTATTTGTGGCGAAGCATACCCTGCACGGGTCAAGATACGCTGAACTATAAATATGTATAATAATATTTTACATTATACGTTATAATTATTTATCTATAATCTATACTATATACGTACTATGTTGCAACTGACATATATATAAAAAAAGAAAAAAAAGAAATATATACCTACTCGTAATTATTATTGATTCTGATCATACATTATCGATATATTTTCAGTGGCCATCCCTCCAATTTTTATTAGTTGTTTTCCATCCCACTCCATTTCACCATTTATTTAGTTTTAAAAACTATGTTTTCATAATGTGTAGCTATTGAGGCTAATTTTTATTTCTAAAAATTATTCTGTTAAATTCGACATTAAATATCATTAAACCAAAACGTCACTTAGTTTTCTAATAAAGCTATAATTTCACATAATTCTATCATAATAATATATTAGCCATTAAGTAATCTTCACTATAGTTACTAATTATTATAATTAACCGCGATAGATAACAGCATAGAATGATGTCAAGTTATTCTACTGTAACTTATAAAAACTACTGAACTGGATAATGCCACCCTTCCACTTATTTTCATCCACGTCGACCAGTCAAGTAAATTATACTAAAACAAATTAAGAAAACATTGATTTTTGTACAGCACGATGAGCGTATGAGTATACAGTTATATTTACAACTTTATAGGATAAAACCTCTAGCTAGAGACTAGACGGCGTTTTCCCGCACATATTGTTATTCGGTATAGTACCTACCGAATTATTTAAAATATATAATCTACTTACAATATATATAAATTATACAAAATATGTTACAAAAATCAGGATCAGTTAAATATTTATATATATATATTATCTTCTATTGTGTTTATTGTGAAAAAAGTGTATATAGATTGTACAAACTATAATAAAAATAACAAAAAAAATATACATATATCCATGTAGGACACTACTAGGTGAGGGTTTGAGAGACAGTCTCATTTGCATGCATATACTTACATTTCTTGGTTATTACGGGAAGCTTATTTTAATAGTAAAGTCAATATTATAGATTATTTCATATTTGATATCCGTGATTAAATATTATATTATTATGTCTATGTGTAATGTAAATTTTATTATTAGTTACTGTAAAAAAAAATATATAGCTATACGAATATGTTATAGTGTGTGGATTTATATATGTGTTTCAAAGAAAGCTAACTGTGTATAAAAATCAATACCTCGGAACCTAGCTTATTCTTATGTAGGTAAAAATAATAATCGTGTTCATACTAGCATAATGTATGAATACACCCGAATATAAATGAAATTAATACTCCAAATTTAAATGTGTATAATCAAGAACCTAATTTTAAAATTTAAAAACGATTTTTAAACTTTTGATGAAAATATAATTAAGTACTATATGGAAAAATCTGATTTTTTTATTATTTATTTTTAAATGGTATTTACAACTATTTACACGTAGAATTTAGATTCAAATTATTTTTCACTAAGTCCTATTATTGAATAGTTTTTTCAATCAAGTCCTCCTATATATCCTTTCATCTATTGTGCAAATTGTAAAAAAAAAAAAAATATTTCTCCCATTATATAGATCAGGGGCGCACCCAAGTTATTTTTTTTTGGGGGGGGGGGCTAAATTCAAATCATTTTAAAATATTAATAGTATTTATAATAATATAAACAGAGGTCCCGGAATGACAGTTATAAATATATAATATTATGTTATACCTAATGTTTCAATTTCGAAAGTTAATTATTTTATATAATAATTTAAAGTTTATATATCTAATCAAATTATTAAAATGTTTGGGGCTAGCCATTTGGGGGGGATAAAGCCTGTTAGCCACCCCCTTGGGTGCACCCTTGATACAGATTGTACAAATTAAAAATAAACATGACAAAACTTAAACCATAATAAAAAAAAAATTGTTAAAATTTGGATATTTTCATATAATTCCTATTTTCTAATTTAATAGGTATTACTTATCAAAAAATAAGGAAGATATTTTGTAGGAGTATAGACTATATACTAGTATTTTAAAAACTAATTGTTGATTGCATTGTAAATTTGTAAATCTCAATCATAAATTATTCTACTAGAAAGAGTTGGGGCCGCATATAAACGAGGAAAATTTTCATATGGAACCGTACTTTTCAGGAAAATAATTATCTGGATTAGATTTTGTGTAGGGAAAAATATTTCAAAATAATGGTTTAATAAAGGAATAATATTTTCAAGGATTAATGTATTCTCGCCCTCCGAAAGAGTTATAGTGTCATATCTTAAATTATACAATTTTGGTTTAGCTCATACAATAGATGTATTACTATGCTACCCCATATGGGCATACTACTTTAAAACAGTTCTATTTTATTCCAAAAATTATACTATACGAAAAATATTGATGTATGACTTTACTCGTGAGAAGACAATTTTTTGTATTCAATCTAATGTCTAATGGCAATTAAATACATTTGGGAACTTAAATATTAGCACAGTGTGTATTTTTTATAAGTTTACCTTGTTTGAACAATAATGGTCACACGAAAATGACCTTGACGATCAAGCATCAAGCTAACAACGCGGTTCTCTTTCAATCATAATAATAGTGGTTTTATCAGTAGAGATAAACATTTTGGTTCAATTATTTTGTGTTCGAAAGCTAATTGTATGTCGTTTTATTGTATACGTATCTATATAGTTATATGATTGACCTTTACAGGCACATGCGAGCTATTAAATACGACACCATGTGATAATAATAATGTAATGTTGTATCGTCCTCTCACAAAATGAAATTATAAAAATTATTAATTTCCAATATAAAATCGCTACGAGTTACAATTATATTATATTGTAATAGGTATATAGTATATTGTTGTTATAATTGTATGTTCATGATACGCTTGGAAAATTCACCCCGCGCAACGTGTTGACAGATCATTATTATACTGTTTCGTAATCCAAGTGTCAAAATTAAGCTGATAACAATTATCATAATAATATATAAGTTTATGACCTTTTTGTTAAAAAAAAAAAATAAATAAATAAATAGGACATTTAAACAGTAATATCGTACGTATATGGGAATTTGATTAATGATTCACGGTTTTTGAGGCTAGGTGCCTACGTCTCGACAAAAAAAAAAAATTGTGCAGTGTGCACACCGCCTAAGGGAGAAAAATAGTAAATACCTCTATGGTTTGTGATGCTGTTTATTTATTAAATTTCTTCATTGAACGGCGTGATGTACGTGTGCCGTGCAATAATGATATCGTCGTGAAAAGCGGCTGCGAAGAATGTCTTGCAAAAATAATGCGATACATATGTACACTCCGTTTTTCTCTGGTAGATTTTCTATATTTATTAATAGGATTTCCGTGCACGCTAGTTTTCCACGAATCGTGTTGATATGGAATCACAAAATACGTTTAATCTATTCCGCGATGGAATAAAACACGGCACTGACCGATGATAAGATATTAACCGTAATAACATTATTATCCTACACATGTTATATAACATAATAATAATACGATACGGATGTTTGGAATTTACGAAAATAATAACGGGTATTCCCCTTAAAACAGACACTAACCAGAGTTTTAAATACAACTCGAGTAATAATAATATTATTATTATTATTATTAGTGTTAATTTTGAATTATTATTGTCAAACGTATGTTATATACATAATAGTATTATTTTTACAGAGACTATACTTGTAGGCTGTGATAAATTATGGACCAAAACTTTTTGTATCAGATTGCCGTAAAAATATCGAGGTAACTTTTTATTTTTTAGGTATTGCTCCAAATTTTTGAGCGAAGCAAAGAATTTAAGTGTTTATTGGTTAATGATTTTTAAATGGTAAATATATTTTTTTCGGGCATTATATTTTGGTTGTTAATATTTACTTCAATCTTCAACATTCAGAAGGTTCTCTAGTAGAATATGTGATCTTGTTGATACACTTAAAAAGAGTCAAAATAAAAATAATTGGGAAAACCAGGAAACTGATAGAAAAAAATTGGAAAACAAAAAGATTTACGCAACACCAATTTTCGAAAAGATCAATTTTATTTTTATTTGTAATTCAGAAAGTATCTCAGGGACGAATAGTTCACGAACTATTTGGATTAGCAATTTCTAAACACAATATAATTTTCCAGATACCTAGTTCCAGTCTTTTTACTTATGTTTATACCACAAACATATTATATTGTATATTCACACAGTAGAATATTTTTAATTCTGTTTGTTGTTTTTGTCTAAAATATTGATTCAACTTACTGAATTACAATTATATTAAAGTAGGTACTAGGTATTATCAATAATATAAATATATATCTATTGCAAGTAAAAATATCTTTAGAAAATAAGTAACAGACGTTGATCCTTCCGTCAAATCACCTTAGATTTTCTCGTACAAAGATTTATCATTAAATTCAAATTTTACTCGATGACCTTTCTCAATTACAAGGTACAATCGAGTCAATCGAGACCTACTTACTGTTAAGCGAGTTTTCCGGTTTTTTATGGGGGGGGGTTTCTTTGACCTTTTAACAGCAAAGACTTATTGACGACATACAGCGATCAATGAGAGACGAACTCAAAACATATCTGACACACGACAAGTTTGACGCAACGAGTATATTATAATATACTTATATAGGTACATATATACCGTGCGTGGGTGCGACCGGACGTCCGCTATTGATTACGACCTTCGTTTCCGGTAGCAATTACGATTTATTTATTTTAACAGCCGACGATGTGCTCCAAAATGTTTTCTGATGTTAGTCTGGACGTAAAAAGGACTCAATAAAACGCGAAGAATAGGATGGATAAAACTATCCACGCTTGATAATTATAGGTACTTACACGTATATACTTACTACCTATGTAATCTAAAAGAAACTGAACACTGCTCACAAAAATAATTCGAGATTTTCAAGCTTATGAGACCTTATCATGTGAGAAATGTATCTACAAGCAAAAATATTTTGGAATGTAATCCATTGCGAAGCCTTAAGATTATTCTGTTATAATTGTAATATTATTATTTATTATACATCATATTGCTATATAATACCACATGATATAATGTAGTTTGCCGTTGAAAAATATTTTAAAAGTGAGTATACGATTCCATGTAATTAAATTACCTATTCACAAATTGTGAATTTTTTATAATAATATATATAAAATATATTTACACATTTTAATTTTCAGCAAAGTTTAAAATAAAATTTAATATACAATTTTTATCTAGTCATATAAATAATCAAAGTGCATAATATAACCTATACTAGTAGTGACGCAGTTTTAAAATTATAAATACAGCACTATAATGAATAAAATACTAATCAGTAAACGATAATTTATTAGTTTGACAAATTATTTCTTGATTACATTTTTACGATTTGTTAAATACTTAAATTTGATTATTTTATAAGTTCTTATAACTATGGATGACAAAACATCATTGCAGTAAAATAATATTTTAATTTGTTGTTTAATTGTTGGACTCGGCATATATCACTTTTGTCACATCATAAAATACAATATTCTACAATACTCAAACCTATATAAATTTTATCTTATTTTCACATCCTGTAATTTACTTAGTTGAAAATATTTTAATACACGAATTCGTTCATAAACGAGTATATATGAATACCAACTATATAAAATCGAATATTATATATTATTACCTATTTTAATTTATAAACAAATGTAAAACATATATTTAATAGATTCACGATTCATGTATTACGAACTAAAATGTCGACATCATATTATAATTACATATTATAGTGTCGTCGTTTGACGTGTTATATATCACCTCAACTGAACAATTGACATAGTTTTTGATATATAGGTACGTGTCTCTTAAACCTAACAAACAGTAAATAGCGTTATCTACAAAGTAACGATAACGTCATACGATTTTTAATATTTGACGGCAATGTAAACGATGACTCACGATCATTTCCGTCCGGTGTACAAAGATTATACAAATATTATAAATTAAATAGTGTATATTTTAGTATGAACTTGAAAAGTTGAACCCATGTTTTTCCTTTTATGAATTCCAGATAACTCCGATATGGCGATATGGCATATGTGTAAAGAGATGATAGGAAAATAAAATAAATAACTACAATTGATTTTTTCTATTTATTCAAACTTAGCATTGCTGTTTCAATAATGGCGTAGGCATATCAGATACGAATTATTATGGACTTTGAATGTATGGTTAAGAGCTTAACTCGATATAATATCTGACAAATATTGTTATTCTAACAAGAAAAAAACCATTTAACACATTATAAATCCTAAAAAAAGACTTCAGTATAGATTATTAAACCGATCATTTTTCCTCCGCAATACTAAGTAAGTCTATAGTCTATCATAATAATTACATAAATAAGACGAGTTATATCCCTCCCCTAATGTAAAACAAAAACCATCATATATCAGAAATGAAAATATTTATTTGTATCTAAAGGTACATTTTAATTAAATTAATTTCAATAATAATTGAGAAAATAGACATAATTTTAGTCAAAGAATATATTTAGAGAAAAATGAAGAATTAGAAACTAATCATTTTAGATAAAACATTAATTCATTTTTGAAGGAAAATTGTTCCACCAATCGTTACGGGTACAAGTTGCTCACTCGTCCACTTCAAACAATAATTTACTAATTATTATAAAACTGTATTATAGAATTTTTTATTATTCTTGTGTGTATTTTTTGTGCTGTAGACGATAGAGGAACTAAATACATTTTTCAATAAGTACTTAAAATTCTATGTGGCTATAAGACACGTGCCTTAACAAAAATTACTTTTAAAGTTTTTTAAAGAAAACCTACGGCATAATAATTATATGAAAAAAATAAGTAACATTAACGTGTGTATGCGATGAACAATACAACGAACTTAGCTCAATATAACGTTGCGTGGCTTTTTTCAATTCATAGCTAAATTACTAAAATGAATAATGAATAATGTACTAGGGTAAATATGAAAGTAAAAATGTAACACCCTTATCATTTTTCTTTGAATTGTATACACTTTAAATGTTCCAAACTAAAATAACTTGTTTATTGTATTATGTATTCTTAATCCTAATTCCTATAAAGTATAAAGAGATGTATAAGCATGCCTTTTTTAAGAAGTAGGTATTCGATATAATATTGTAAGCAATTGTCTCAATGCGCATGGTCGTGTTGTGTGAGTGTCTCTAGCAGACCAAACAACCACAACGTATTCGCAAACACGTAATACATATGCCGTTACTCATTGCATACAATATTTTATTCCTACGAGA
Source organism: Rhopalosiphum maidis (assembly GCF_003676215.2). Taxonomy (NCBI): domain Eukaryota; kingdom Metazoa; phylum Arthropoda; class Insecta; order Hemiptera; family Aphididae; genus Rhopalosiphum; species Rhopalosiphum maidis. The sequence goes on from NC_040878.1 coordinate 45,755,506, forward strand.
AACTAATTCAGATCTGATTAAAATCTGACAAAATTACACATTTTCAGATTTTAATTGAAATTTCAAAAATCGATTCCTATGATAACTAAGAAAAAAGAGCTAATAAACTCAATTCATTTTATGGAATTCAAATCCGTTGTTGTACCTATTGCCAAGCTTTTAGTTCTAAATCAGAAAATGAATACGCTACTTTCAAAATTCCAACCTCTTTAAGAAAAATAGGCACCAAGGATCATCTGTTATATTTTTATAATTTTTACAACAATATAATAACAATATCACAAAAATACAATTTTTTAAGTACATTTTTATTTTTAAATTATTATTATTATTATTGTTCTTATTTTTTAAATTGGATACAAATATGATAAATTAAATTCCTTATATTTGAGGGACTAATTCAATGTCACATTCCTTCACCACAGAGAAAATTTTTTTATGACTCGTTATTATTAATTGAATATTAAGAGTTCTGTATAACACCAAAAAGGTTTATTAATTTATTTATTTTTTACCTTATCATTTAAAATCCTATAAAGTTTCATATCCAAAATGTATGTAGGATCAAGTCAATTAATTATAACTACAATAAACTAAAACTGCATATTTTCTCTGATAGTGTGCATAGAGTACCTATACTGATACACATATAGTATTTTGTGGGCGTATGGCTGTTCAACAATTATATTATTATGTTTCTCGTATGAGAATACATTTTAAAGTACCTATTAATAGTCTTAATTTATGCATTATGCTATTTTAAGATAATAAGGAATGTACGTAAGCTGCGTATTCATAGACTCATAGCGTATGATTAATTGTACGCCAATTTACCTTGATAGTTTTTATCTATACGTTATAACCTAATAATTCTGAGTTTCCGACCAGTTAAACCGTGGTTCATGGATGACAATTGTGCAATTTTCAAAAAGAAACATAAATATGTACTGCGACCGCTTGTACTACCTTATAAGTGACCTAATTGATTCTAGTATCCTACCTGCGCTTTTGTCTTAGACTTAAACGATCGCAAAACAGTTTATATGAACTGGAGGAATAAAAGACCATAAGCATGCGCATCTCATTGACCTTATATAGACATATAGTATCTATATATTATCATATTGATAGTGTTATATTTTGTTATTCCAGATGTCGATCTGGCATTTTTCTGTTTTTCATATTTCAACAATCATCATTCGTTAGATTTGATCCCGGTTAAAAAGCATTCTTTTTAACATTAAATTGAAAAAAATATGCTGGTATACGCACGCAAGCATTCATGTTAAATCAAAATATTTTTTAGTTTGATAAAATAATTATTATACAAAATACTTTAATTCATTTTAAAATCTCACTATTCTATACACTTAAATAAATAAATATATTTATATTTTTATTTTTTATTATTTATAAAAATATTTTTTTTTATGGATTTTGGTTATTTTATGTATAAACGTTAAAAAAAATAATATTTTGGATACTTCATATTGTATGTTTTTAAGAAAATATAGGTAGTTACTTAATGTTTCTACTATGTTATTCATATTGTTTTGTTTCAAAAATAAGTCAAGAGTAAAATATGTAAGAAATAAAAATTATAAAGATTATAGTGTTTACACGCCCAGGAAGTTCAAAATACTAAGAGATCACAATACACTTTATTGCCATTTTGTACAGCTTTTAAAATATTCTATATTTATATACATCGTGATAAAAAAAATATAATAGAAGTTTACTTTGGTGTTAGAAGTATTTACATTGGAATATAAATTATTATTATTTTATTGACTTTTTCTATTTACATACAATTTTGCATAAACATCGTTATAAATGTTAAATATTTATCTATTGACTATTGCTTATTATTGCTATATGTATTGTGATTAATGATAGGTAAATTGAAGGCTATAATAATGTTAAAATGAAAATTGTTTTATTAATTATTTAATTTTCACTGTTAAAAAGTTGTTTTACATGTTTATTTATTTTATCAAATCTTTAAAAATATGTATGATATTTTAGACGTATATTCTCTTATGAATCAAAAAGTATTCGATGTTCTTAATACTTAATAAGTAGGTACGTTTTATTTTATGTTGACGTAAACTTTTTATTTTTTTACTGTTATTGCTTTATTATTACAATTCAATTATTAATTTATAAATACAAAATACAAATATATATTAATTCTGTTTTAAACATGTTAGAACCTCAATTGGGTTAGGTAACAATTCTCAACTTTAATCATTCTCGTCGTTCACAAATCTAGTTTGTTTGAAAATTCTAAACTCTAATAATTTAATCATTTGATTTACGATATTAATATTTTTATTTACCTGCGTGTTGGCATCCAATTATTCAAATAATAATTTTTATTTTTATTATATATGTTTGTTGTTAACTTATTTTAAAATAAAAAAAAAATAACAAACTTGTTTTAGATCTCCTCAATTTTATGCGATTCCATAACGTCTATCCCGCAAAGTCAGTTCTATATCCAATAAAAATTAAAAATATTATGTTATTGGTTATAGTATAAATAAAACTATGTATGTGCTAAAAACATCATCATTTAAAATATGATTTGATTATATTTTATAGCACCATTAATATTTTTGATATTACATGAAGTATTATAAAATTAAAAAATACTATTTTGGTTAAATACAAAATGTATGGTCATCTAAATTTCTCGTTACGTTTAGACCACGACCACTGTTATTATTATTTTTAATCGGAATTTGTTATCTCTAGTAACAGATGATTAGTATAATTAGTAATAACTACTATATTAAATCATAATTTTAAAAACATACATATTATGATTCAATATTTTTGGTGCACTGAAGAAAATATCGAGTTTAATCGTGTTTTCTTTTGTGAGTCTTAAATAATACTAGACAGTAGTTACACACTGGCCTGCCTAAACTTCAATTTAGCACTAATTAGACATAAGACATATTTACTAAATAAATCATATTAATCTCGAAATGTCGATAAGCTAAAGGGAACTGTAAAAAAGATTATGATGAACGGTAAAACACTTCAGTTTAACATAATATAATAACGTACACATCACTCACTTGATCTTCAATAATGCGTGCAGCTCGTTATAGTCACTTAAAAGCTTTTATGGTCTATTATCGGTATACTTAACCTAACCTAACCTTTATAGTCCTTCATGTGAGGTAGTATCACTCCTTAGAAACGCTCACCAATTGCAGCATCTGCCATCTGAGATCATGGCGATCTTTCGGGTCTGGTTGCTACGATTAAACCACAGATGTTTTCATTATTACCTTTACGGGCTTTACGTAGTTGAAGAACGGTCTCTTATCGACTAGATTTTTTGGGATTAACTGGTCCCTCAACTATCGACTGTATAACATTACCGCGTTTTTCTCTGTCAACGTTTTGTACATCGCATCGTCAGTTTAATGCCTTTCCAACGTTTAACGTAGCGATCATAATTCATTGTGATCGGAAAGAGTAAAAACACGATTTTAAGCATTTTATTTAGCAATAGGTACTAATACGTTTAACAATAATTTTGTGTGATGATAAGTATTATAATTATTATTTTTTTGTGTATTTCAACAAAAAAAAAGTTGTAGATTTAAAAAGAAGTTTATTATTAGTATTATAAATAATAATTATATAATTTATGAATTTAGCAAAATTAAATTAAAAATCAAGTTTCTATTTCTTAGTCATTAAAGGATTTATTAACTGTATAATAACAAATATTTTAACAAACCGCAATCTATATTTTTTTTGAAATAACACGTACTTTTCATTGACTAAAATATAAACCCCCAAGCAGCCTTCTTATTTGCGTAAATGAGTATATATAATAAAATAAGACTATTTTATTCTAATTATCCATTTCCAGGATTAAAATCAACTGTATTTTGAGTTTTACTACCTGTTAGAATAAGGCCCAGGCGCTAGTGTATAGACATATAGTACATTTTTTATACTATATTATATGATGCAATTATTATTCACAAAATATACAGATATTATATGAATAACCGACGCTTCGTGCTACGTTTAATATTACAGATAAGGACGTTTCGGAGAGTATGTTAAAGGAGGTTCATTTTTTTTAGTGCGCACGCAAAGACGACAGCGTCGAATTTTCAGTGTCGCTCGATCGTCCGATTCGACGGTCGGCGCAAAAACTAAAAGTATATACTATATACATATTGTACGGTAAACAACCTCCGAAAACGTCAATGCACTCGGCGGCTTCCCTCGTTGCCACCCCTCAGACGACCGTCGTGCAGTTTTCCGCGTCGTAAAACAGATGCCGCGACGAAAAATTGATTTCCCCAGTTTTGTAGATATTTATATACGCGACACGCGTATGCACTATGCATACAAACACAATACATTATATTTTGTGTAAACACACATATACACCGTACATATCACAATTATATATTATACACAAACATATTATTATAATACGCATATTATGCTGGACTATAATATGTACATTATATTACTATATTATACAGGTCCCGCCAGAGTCGTTTCGAAAAACGGGATTTCGTGTTTATTGCATTATATTCACAACATTCTTTGTTTTCAAAAGTATACCGATTTACATTAACATTAACACAAACGATATTATACGTGCGAAGTTTTTTATTCACGCAGGCGGATACATAGCTATCTAGGTATATTATATAATATTTATATTATACAACTGTCAAATCTCGATAATGTGGTCCCTCACTTACGTGTGGTTCCAGGGACGTTTCTCTGAAGCTGCCGGGCAGATATTGAGATATTGACTAACGGCATACGTAAAAAAAATCGTAAAAAATATAGATTTCTGATTGCGGACAATTACATGTAGCGCCATCTGTCCGATTTGACCAATGTGTTTTTAAACAATTTTCGGCAGAATCACATACTTAACCGTACTAAAACTTAAAAGGTGTTGTTTACATTCTTTTTCACTGTCAGTAGCCGAGGCCAGGAGTAAATATGCCTATATAGGATTTATACTATACTTAACATTATATATAGTAGGTTTTACGAGTACTTTATGATTTCTAAATCTAATTAGCTGTATAGCTATTAATAGCCAATAGGTATTGTAGTTTGTAACGGCTCACGAACTTATTATATCATGTATTTATACAACAGACTAAGATACACCTTAAATTGGTGTTTATTAAGCGATTTATATTTTATTTTTAGAGGTATAAAAATATTTTATAATGTAAAGCAAAAATTGCTTTATTATAATATCGTAAATAAATGGTTTTTAAACTTAATTATAATATTATTGACAATAATAACGTAATATAATTATTATTCTCAGTTACATTTAGGCACGTATACAGGGGGGGGGTTGTGGTTCATCTACTTCAACTCCCCCCCCGGAAATTTTTTTTTGTATACGTGCCTGGTTACATTAATTAACACGAGTTAAGCCTAGGTACATAGACATGGATATTACAAACACGTATATATATTATATTTTGTATTATTATGTTACTGTATTATAGTATCGTATACCTACATGGATTCATATATTCTAAACATTTTGAAAAATAAGTATTTCTGAGATGTTGATTGAAGGATACCTAGCGACGAGCATTTAGGGTTTTTTTAAATTTCAAATAAAGCCTAAAAAATACAGAATAATTCATCGACTACAACTCACAGCTGTCCATAGTTTTGCCAATTTCTTCAACTTCCTGTTGAAAAAAACGCATTCGATGAATACGAGTATAGTTAAAATTTTCATGTTACGAATAATATTAGTAATTGATTTATAGAATGTAGACGATATCGATATATTTATTTAAATAATATTTTATAAATTATAACGAAATATCAATAATCATAGCCATAGGCTTACACGTGTTTTATTTTATTTCGTATAATACAATAAGTTCACTATTTGTCAATTTATTAATTTACTAAATTTTTAATATTAAATTGTATTATAGACTTAAAAGTATATCTATTACAAAGTTTGTTACTGAAAAAACAACAAATATACACCTGACACATGTGTGTGTGTGTTTTAAACCAAATATATTAATGCAGAAAACAGCTAGTTGTAGCCGTTGTAGATACATATAAAAAAAATGTATATAATTATAATAATAGTTATTATTTTTAAGCTTATTTTATTCGGAATATCTTGCAATCTATACCCAACTCTTTTCTGCATCAGTGAATAAATTGTGTTAAATATAAATATAATATCATTTATACTAAAAATATTTGACTACATTATTATAAATTTATAATATTATTGTGTTTTTCTAAAATTACACGTTCGCATGCATATTATAATATGAATTATGATGATATACAGCTGTGGTTTTGAGAGGGAGGTCGATATGGGCATTCCCCCTTCCTGGCAATGTTTTTTTTTTATTCAAACAAGTTGACCTAAAGTCATCGGCGCCTCACTACAGGCCACAGCTGTCGCCGCTGTACACAACGACGACAATGCTATTAACATGCAGGTTAATACAATACAGTTTAGTAATTCGCAGTAATGTTTTGTCTATCTGTGTGTAAAAAAAAAATATTATATATTATATAATATAATATTGTCGTCCAGTATAAGGTCGACTTGGTCGAGCTATAATTGTTGGGAAATAATAGTAATAACGATTACGGGGCCCCCGAGTTCGGAGCAGGGCGGCCCGTGATGACGACTCCTCCCCTCCTCCTAAAGTCCGCACGATTTGATGTGCGGACATCAAGTCTACGCACATATATCATAATAAAATATTTATACACCAATGCTAAAAGAGTTTGCAGTGGATCGACTCTCCCAGATTTCGCCTCTCCCTATATTATAAAACCACATATTATACTAAAATAATATAAAAGTTATATACACCTATAACAGAACATAATATATATGTTTACTACATCTGTTACAAGTATAGATAATAGTAATAATTAATAACGGCCAAGGTGTGTCTGGCGGTAAACTAGATCCACTACCACCACCAACAAGCTTTATTTACTCAATGGCGATTCTGTATTAGTCAGCTTCAGCAATAGCGAATTTATATAATAATTAATAATATAATATATTATAGACCCCATAGACATTATTGGATTACTCTATAAGTATCAAAATTCGACCGACCACTCATGACGCGATAGACGGATCGCAAGTGTTATAAACATATAGGTATCTTATAGTTATTATATAAAATATAATGACATCTATGTATATTTTACAGGTATAACCTACTATCAGTTTCGCGTTAAGAAGAGGGATAACAAAATTTAATGAAAAATGTATCACGAGATACTGGTAACAACGAAATTTATAATATACACATTCAAATGCTAAAAACATCATGTTTATGATACGTCTTTTTTAAAAAAAATTGTATTGACATTTACTGATATATAGTATATAATATATATACACACTCTACACTATACAGCGTGATACGCACAAAATATTTCAGTCGGATGACTTTAAATTTGATTTTGGTTTTACTGCACGAAGGACTTAATACTTGTTTTTGAAAAACAACTTAGTTTCAACTTTGCTTAGTTTATTTTATCTTAAAATCTTAAATTCGATTGATCGAGAGTGAGTTAAAGTTTAAATATATAACATGATTTTTTTAAAAATATTATACAAGAAAATACTGTTTAAAATGCGATAAATACAAACATAAATCAAAAGTTTAACTCTCTCAATCAGTTAATTTTTAGATAGAAAAAACTTCATCTCCTATCTTATATCTTATTTCTGTATAAAATATCATATTGAATTGTAATACAATCATATTTGTCACATTAACAGAATACAGTAAGCGTATGAAAAGCACTCCTATCAAAAAAGTTCTTGTTATTTTGGATAAAAAAAAAATCACGAAAGGATCTGTCCACCGACCCTTTTCCCAAATAAGAATACCCATGCATAATATCTGCAATGTATAAATATAAGCATTTCTACCTAATCCTACGTGTTTATTAAATTTATGATGGATAGGCGGAAACAAAGAGCATTAGTTAGGAATTAATTTCGAACGGAACAAAAATAGGAAAATCGGAATTGGACTCCTTTGGTATATCAGTTTTAAACCATTGTATTTATTGGTAAAGGGTTCTAGCTGAAGTTCGAAACATTTAAGGTCGATTAACCAATTGTGTTCGGTCATTTTTTACTTTTTGGGGGGTCGATGATAGATTAATCGCGCTAAATAATATAGCCAGCCATTAGCCAATGGTTATTTAAATTTAAACAATGTAAAAATATGCTTTTTATGCATAAAATATTGTAATATATGGTTTGAAAAATAGACACTGAGGTTTGTGCAGGTATTAGGATTTTATCAGTATGTAATATTTTATAATATGTTATCTATGATAATTGATAAACTATATTAAGTTATAGGTACTCTGATGAAGCTTTTACTCGAATGAAATAAAACATACAGTAATGAACATTTATTATTAATATATTAAAAATAAATTATAATCGTATATATAATATTATAAAAGTATCATTGTGTTACTATATTATACCTAATACCAAAAAGTAACAATACCTAGTGTGCAATGCAAGAAGTGCAATGAACCGATTAGGACAATAAATAGCTATAACGATAATAACTTGATTTCGTCCATAAAAGATAGCCATAAAGGCTTCACTTAAATAGCCAAGTTACGTGTCCCAAATACTGCTACAAAATATTGGCTGCTAATCAGCTTTTAAATAATATTTGAAATCCAAACATTTTTGAAAACAAAATATATTTAACCAATTACTCAATTACATCGATCTATGAATCTATCAATATAAAAGGTATTTGATTTTAATTATAATGTATTATATATTTATACGTCTAATTTTTGATAATTCAACATAGATGGATTTATATTAAACAAAAACACATTTTTTATTCCTGAAAGTAAAAACCAAAGGTAAATAAGACAATAAATTGGTATACCTACTGAACGTAAGTTACAACATTTTTTTAGGCACAATGCATGAGCCATCTTCTAACCAAATATAAATTCAAAACTGATACACAGTAATAGTATATATTAAATATTAATATGTATAATATTCCCGACTTAATAATAATAATAATATTATATTAGGTACCTAAGTAAAAACCAAATTATATTGTAATACGAAAATCATATACAAAAAAATACCTACTTCAAATTTATTTTCAAGTTAGATTTTTAGTTTTTTAAGCGAATTTTCTTTTGGCAGATCGATATTAATATTGCGGGAGAATACTATAAATGTATAGTGCGCAATCGAAATAAATATATTATATTATAGCGTTTAAATTGTATTTGAGATTGTTTATCGGGAATTTTTGTTGATTTGCTGCGTGGTGTCCTGTTGTCAGTCGTGACCCCTGACCGCGCCCTTCACAACGTGCGTCATCATCATCATCATACACGGCTCAACTAGACAAGAATATCATCAAGAATGATTATCAAATGATAAACAAAAATAATATAATATATTAATAATTAACAGACGTACTATGGATAAACATTTCGACACACGGCGTGCACCGTGCACGCGAATGAAGTATACTTACATAATAACGTCGCATAATACGTACCGAATGGTAATAAATAATAATAATGTTGTACCGGTCGTAACTTCGATTGGCGACGAATTCGCGAGTAATATTATTGATACATTTGTCGTCATTTGTGCCTAACCGAGCGCGGGGACGCGTATAATTAGACGTTATGTATATATTACATTATCATAATTTACTGACGCGGCGAACGGGCAAAAAAAAGGCGGCGTACGACAACCGCTACGCAGAAGAAAAATCCGTCGCCGATTGTTTGATGACCAGAGGTTTAACGTCGTCGTCAAGTTTTCGTTCGGTGTTATCGTCGCATACTCCAACCAAATGTAGGTAAACGTGTGTCGCGCATTAAAAAAAAGCGATCCTTTTAATAAAATAGGTGTTTAAATTCATTAGTTCGAAGTATTAACTTTTTTGAAAATATTTCTATTTACAATACTTGACGAACCTAATTGCATGAGCATACTTGAAAAAAAAAACATTACATTTTTTTGAGATTTTACTTACTTTTTTGAATGACAACATACATTTTCAATTACATATTTCGAAAAGGTAATTAGGTACTTAAAGTTTTATTATAATATTTCGATACATTTAAATTAAATTTCAAACGAGTAGTAATATTAAGCTTTTAAAAATGATATTTAGAAAAGCGAAAAAAAGCTAGGGGCACAGCGGTACCTATCTTTGCTAAGATGTTAGTCCACTATTCAGAAATTTTTTTTTGTGAAATTGTAAATTTATGTTGTATTGTTATCAGACATTTTTTTTTTGTTATGATATCAAATTATATAAAAAGTTATATTTTCAAAACATTTAAAATATTTTGAAATAACGAATGTAGACACCTAAACGAATCATCCTGTATGGGATACATATATATGTATATTATTTAAGTAAACATTATACTGTGCTGGCGAGTGTTTTACCCAATGAGTAATAATTACTTTATACGGTTTTAACCGATAATAATAATATCTGCCCATACTACGTAGACTTAAATTACGCATAGGCAATAGATAGGCCGCACATACGTTATTATTATATATAATGTGTATAATATATCGGTTGTGCGTGTTCACCGAAACGTGCGCGTTGTGTGTATAGTTTGTAGAAAATAGAAGAAAAGATACTTTGATCCCCAGACATTTCAATTGTTATCAACAATCGCGATATTGACTATCAATAGACGTCAGACGCTCGTTTTTTGTTATTAAAAATTCATTATGTGAGAAGAACGTGTGTATAATATTATATAGGTACTTGTGTTAAAGGGGCTTATATATATTGTACATATAACCTATAGACACGCAGTATGTGCATTTAAAATATTAAGTGCACTCGGTATACGAAAATACTTTGCCGGAGTAATGTCACGAACAAAAGTCAAGGCAAAGTAATGATGCGATTAATGAGATAACATTTAAATTGTGTGTGTAAAAATAAATATTTAAAAAGTTTCCATTTTCTAATATGGTTTATATTCTCGACAAAAAATAATATAATATAGGTACGAGTAAGTCCACGATAAAAAAAAAAAACAAGTCAACGCCATAATAGACCAGTATACATTTTCCTTGATTTGCATTTGATATTTATGCACATAATACGTACCTATATATTATATAGTAAAATTAAAAGCGCGTTCTTCGCTTGTTAGTGGGTACCTACCTACATAATTGAATTCTAGTCGGGATAAGCATGCAAGTTCGACGAGGGTAAAATTTAGCAACAGACGAATACATTATATATTTATGTGACATAATATAATAATATATAGTAGGTAGGGTAAGTACATTGTAAGGTTTAAAAGTTAGCAATTAGCATATTTTATATGTATAACAAAAACCATACGCAACAAGGTTAAATGTTAATATATGGTTGGTACCTAAACAGTTATATTTTCACTGATGAATCAATTTTTTTTGATTATTAAATTTAATTAGATTAATTTTTAACTGGTTATTTGTAATTTTTAATTAGCCTTGTAACGATTACTTAATAACTATTATGAGCGATTCTTACTGTTATACACAATATTGCAATAATAATAAATCGTATACAACTCGTGAAATTTAATTTGAGAACAATATAATTTTGAGAAATATAAATTCCAAAAATAATAATGAATATGAAAAAAAATAATTGTTAATAACTTATTAAAATAATTCATAATGCTAGTATGGGTATTAAATGCTTTCGAATACAAAAAAAATGTCAAAGCTTTGAAAAAAAATTGTCATATACTTTTAAAAGATTTTATAAAGTAATTACATCATATTATTTTGTGATCAAATGGGCAATAAATATATTTTATTTTTCTTGTAGTCTTATCACAGCGATAAATGTTTATATTTTCAATGGTATTCTGACAGAATAATAGTATTTGTGTGATAACAGTGCCTGTGAGGTTCGAAAGTCAAAAACACATATCTCATTTTGAAAATTGATTCATTGACTAACACATACGTATTTGCTATAAATATATACACATACTACATACTTATTGACTACTCATAGCTAAGTAAGTTCATGAAATAACAAGCAGTGAATAGTATATTCATTAGTCAAGCTTTACAAATTTCTACATTTTTGTTATGCAGTTATTAATAATGAAATTATATAAATCAATATTTAAAAAGTATATGAAATAATTTGGGAAAACATAATAAGACTCAATAAGTTAAAATTAAATATAATTTTATATCTTCGGCAAAATAATTTGTAAATTGTAACTTTCTTTGACAAATTGAATTTGAATAATAGATAACAAAAACTTAACGCACAGTTTTCTCTTTTCAAAGACCTTTTTCATCTTCTCTGTATATGAGTCAATGAAATGCCACCAAACACATTTTAACAAACAGTCTACCGTTGGATTTAGGTAATACCCAGTGGCTAGCAGTGACGGAACTAGGGGGGTGGTGAAAAAAGGTCTTTAGCACCCCCCCTTTTTTACCTAACTATTATTATTTTAGTTAAATATCATTAATTTTATGTTTTAAAATTATAGAAAATTTAATGAAAAAAATTAAAACTATTTGGTCGTAATATTTATGTCATAAAATATGATTCGTTATATTCATATTTCTATAATTGATGGACGATTAACAATAAGATATAAATTACAGAAAAATAGATTGATTACGAGCTATAAGGTCGCATCAAAAATCATTATTTTATAGTATACATTATATGATGCAAGCTGCGATTGATTGCAATATTACTTGTAAGTCCGGATAAATTTTCGTTTTATCGGGTAAATCTTGAAAAAATAAAATACAATTTCTTTCCAAATTTACACAATTTTTTGTAAATTGCAATCATAATTCCCATAAGTTCTGCTACTTGTGAGCTAAGTTTTCAACAGTGTGGTGGATTGAATACTGGCTATAAGATCAAACATGCTTCAGCAAAGGTTTATCAATTTAAATTTAAATTACGCTGATTTAAAATGTGTAATACACATATTATCTAAATAATACAATTATGAAATTAAAATGTGTCATTTTAAATCTGTTTTATTATTTTATATATGGAATGTGATAATATGTGTTTAAAGTTTTGATGTATTGAAATATATATGTTTAAAGGTAGTGTAGCCTGCACGGCTCTGTGAGTCATTAACAGTTTGAGTATGGACCAATTAGGTTCTTTACATTTTAGGGTTAGTATACCGATTGCGCTTGGGTATGAATAATTATTTATTTATATTATATTATTATGTGTTAATACTCGCCAAAAAAAAAAATCGGTTGTAATTATAACTAAATAATAAGTTTTTTTATTGTAAAATGCTTAGAGCCCCATTGGTACCTACATAAAAAAAATGATTTTAAGCCCAATTGGTAAACTGTTAACCGTTTTAGAGGTCTAGTTGCGCCTATGGTGGCCAGCAACCTATAGGTGTAGAGATTCTTGGTCTGTCCTGAAACACCTAAATGAATATATCTACAGTAAAATTTAAAAATAAATCGCATCTTTCAATTATATTATACTCGTATATGACCACTAATCATACAATTTGTAATTTTATTTTCTTAGAAGTTAATGGCCTAAGCATATTTTGTTATTAAGTTCATTAGAAAAAAATACAATTATAAATAAATACGATACCTATGGGCTATGATTATTACTTCTTTTAATACAACTCATTTTTTATTTTAAATATTTAAAAAAATGTTGCTAACTTCGGAGTAAATAAATCATGCAGGTCAGCTAGTGGCGTAAATTATAAAAATTATAATATTATAATCATAATAACAAGTCCCATATAAAAGTGCTATACACTGTAATATTGTATTATATTTATTCAAAAAAGTACTTTTGTACCTATACTTCAGTATTTCTACTGATTTTTTTCTATAGGATTTTTATATTTATGTATAATAAATAAAAAAAACAGTCTCCTTAGAATTTTGCCATTATTTTAATGTAAAAAATACAATCTACTTCGGGGGCCAACTTAAATGCACTGATTTTATACATCGAACGGAAAATTGAACGTTTTCGAGGGGAAAATAAATCTATTCAGTGGTATAAAGGTACCTATGTATTATACACAGTTGATTCGTAACAACTTGATAGCACCATGAAGTGAATTCAATTTATCTAAATCAATCTCGATGTACATTTAATTGGATAATAATGTATTAAGAAAACTTATTTTTCTAAATTTATAAAATTCTAGTTATTTTAAATAAACATGTGAAATATAGCTCAGATATGAACTGTTTAGTTAATTTTTCAAATAAATAATTAAAACGATATAGATACCCATTAGGTCTTAAGTATAACATATATTATAGACAATATGAGAACATTTACGTTCTTTATAACTTTATCATAATGTATTACATTAGTTTTATCTTTGAGAATTCGAGGATGATTAAGTATAAATAATGATAGTGTTAATCATTCTAAAATACTAACAATTTCAAAAAATGTTGAAAGTGATACGTCCGTTATGAGTCATAATTTATTTTGATTTACTTTTAATTATTTATACTAATAACTAATTATAGTAAAACAGTTATTTAAACCATAAAATTAAAGTTAAAGAACATAATAATATAAATACTAAAATTGATTAAAAATGGGAATACAAAAAAAAAATTTTAATATTAATCTACATACCGATACGGAAAGTCTTCTTCATTGTTTCACAGTACCCAGTTTCTTAGATTACTGCAGTGGAGGCTACCCATTCGTTAAATAATGTAGATTGACAAAATATTGACTCAACGCATAATTCATATATGTATACTATATACATACTATTTTTAAACGCCAACATAATAAATTACCTAGTTTGTCGTTTTAAAATACTTAATTTCCGCTCATTTTGTTACTTGAAATGTAATAACTCCCTACTCCCCAATTACTATAAGTTACATTGATCAAAATGATATTTAGTATTGTAACCATTAACCTATATGTGTGAAAATTAAGTGACCTTTATATATAATATACATTTTAGTACACAATTGTCAATCACAGTATTATATAATATATATATATGACATATGTATTGTGTTGACAAAAGTATTTCGTTTCAATTATAGGACAAGCGGCGCCGTTTCTTATTAGAAGAAAAAATAATCATAAATATAATTATAATTCGATACTGCTTCAATGGCAATTTTTTTTTCAATCATATACATTTTTATTACCCATAAAGGCTATTATTATATACATACTTTTTTAATCGTCATAATTAATACTATGACGTTTTTAAAATACTTTATTTCCACGCATTTTATAATTAGAAATTTAGTTTACTGTTTAGATACTTAAAGTTCGAAAACATTTTTTAATTGCGACATTTTGCACATATGTCCAGTACCTACAATTAAGTAGTATAGGTATAAGTAATCAATACTTGAGTTACCGAGTGCTTTAAGCTTTAGCGTGTTAACTTGAATTTATTTTAACACACGACGTAGATACGTCGTATGTCTATATATATATTACTATAACTTACAATAGAATATTAAAGATAAAAATATATTTATTGGCAAAAAAAAAAACGTTTGTAACACAATCACTTAGACAACATTTTACATTGTATAAATATTCAATAATGAAACTTCATGGGCATATTAGAGTTTTGAAAATGATATAATAATATACAATATAATGATACTACGGCAATACGTCATCGTTCCTTTTGGACATAAAATGCGTTATTGACGCCATTTGATTATTTAAAGCTATAACTAAATGTCTACATGGTGTAATATATATATATATATATTTAAGCTACAGCCACACTCGACTACTCAAGTATAAATAATTAATTATATTTTAAGTTTATATGTTGTAATAAAAGTTGAATAAAGTTATGCTATTTAAACACGAACATCCTATTTGAATAGACGAATTCGAATTAAAAGTCTCGGTGTTTTTTTTGTAGCCACAGAAAGACATAAAATATTTGTCCTTTGGTTAAGTCTCCGAGTATTGTACACAATACTATATATATACATCTATTTTGTTGGAATTAATTGAATGACGTTTTTTGTTGTAAACAAAAATATAATATATTATAAACATATGTTGCATAACGATATATAACTTGTTTTTAAACACAAATCACAAAAATGCATATAATATAACTAATCACAAATGATGTTTCTCATAGGTTCACAAATATGCAATACAAATGCGCAGACCCATTTAAAGCAATCAAACAGTTTTGATTTCAGATTTAAGAAAATATTTACCTTAATACAGTAACATTATTTTATACAGGTACTTACGTATTTCAAGTCGAACAGTTAACAGAATTCGAGTTAAGTCGCCGAAAACAATACTTAATATTATAGTATAATTATGGAAAACAATAATCGTATAAACGTGGTAACAGTTTACAGTAACATAATATGTTTATTTCATTTGTCTTTTACAAAAGTCAATAATATAATAAGGGTTATAATAAATTAATCCAATAACTATATAATATGCAGCCTAAATCATATAATTTAACATTATGCAAATACCATCCCAAATTTGTTGTGTTTTTAATTCCATAAAAAATAACCAAAGGTACATAATAATATAATCAATATTTTGTTCCAATACATAAATTCCACGTACTTTTAAGAGACAACTTTATTTTTTTTCATTAACTATTGTAGAGTCTTCTGAAATAACATAAAAATAAACGAGTCATTTTAACAAACAATAATAATATTCGAAATCGAATTATATAATAATAAAATAATATGTACCTATATCGCGAAGAGGGGGGATACAATTAACATAAAAAACATAGTCGTAATAATAATAATAATAATAATAATAATAATAATAGTAATGTTAACAACACTTTTAATAATAGAAAATAATAATGTAAAGGAGGACTGTATGCACAACACTACAAGAGGAAGGCCATACCGCAAGCAATGTGTGCATAAAATTATAACAATAATAAAAAAAAATAGTCACTATTATAATATAATACATAGTTATGATTTTTATTGGTTTTTCGGGCGACCGCGATTACCCAGTTATCGGCATCCGGTTACAGTACATATACGGCATGATATTATTATTACTATACTAATAATTAAATATATTATAGTTCGTGTACACATTGATCGTCTTCGGACGCTCGTGTGACCCTGTACTACACGCTCCTGAGTCGTCGACGCATGATGGTCATCTGTGCTATCATTGTCGGACACTACGACACCGTAATGTACCTCGAAGTGTCGAGGGTTGAATAATAATATTATGTGATTATCGTGGTCGAATGACGTGAAAAAATATCGTTGGGGGGGTGTGAAGTAATAATTAAAACATCACAAAAGATAAAACCGTAATGAAGGCAAACATCGATATAATATTATGGCACGGTCACATTTTGAATTTTCTGATATGATATATGTAACATAATGGTAAGTCATGTGTGTGTGTGTGTGTGTGTGTTTGTGTGTGTGTGTGTAGCGAGTGTTAGAAATAATACAAAAACATTACGAATTTACGTTCTACGTGTATGTAGGTGACAACGCTGTCGGTGGAGACGAAACGGAAAAGAAAACAAATTTCCACAGATTTTTGACGTCCAAATCTCCGCTGTCCCGTAATATATAGTATTATTACGCAAAACGTGTATATGTCCATAATATTATATACATATTATTATTATACCGTGATGGTATAACGCTGCAATGTTAATATGTACCTTGCGGGAAGTGTTCTCTACTCTAACTTCTTTAAATTTACGTTTTTATATTGTATAAAAATTGTATTTTCTTAATTTCTTTTAAAATAATGTATAATTATTAGTCACCGAAGATTAATTATTATTTTATTTTCTTACGGTTTTACGGAACTATACAGAGGAATATAATGGCTGTATCGTTATTTTTTAAAAATATTTTCGCTTAAAAATCAAACACGCAATACGTTATTATAATAATATATCATTGTTTGACATGATATTAATGTGTAACACATTATATTACTCGATCACAGTGACAGAAAACTCAGTTTATGAATATTATATAATTAGGTATAGTAGGTATATAAATTAATTATACTATTGGTCCGGTTGGTACACAGTTGAGCCAAAATCCGTTTTCAAAAGTAAAAAATAAAATAAAAACAGTTATGGCCGTAAAAAAAAAAATTACATAATAATAATAATAATTAATAATATAACTTATCGCGGTCCCGCAATATCCCGTATGCGATATTATCGCGATAAGGTTGTTAACGGAGGAAGCTCTAGCACAGTATTATCTCTCATCTATCAACATAATAATATTATATTATATGACCAGACCTAATAATAATATTTGTATAATATATAATGTATTCAGGAAGACTACGCACGTACAAAATATAATAATATCGATAATAATAATAATAATAATAATAATAATAATAATAATAATAATAATAGTAGTAATGATACAAACAAATCGGACAACTAATATTAGTAGGATTAAAACACTGCTGCAGGCTCTGCTTTATCGTCTAAAACGAAATAATATAGCGCACAGCTTAAAAAACTTGTATCATTGCTCCCTCTTTACCAGCAACACAGATACGATACATTATTATATTATAATATACAAACGGAATCGAAAAACAAAACTAAACAATATAATAATAATAATAATAATAATAATAAATGATATAAATAAAAACAAAATGTAAATAAAACTACGGGCGTCGGACTTTTTTAAACGCGGCTTAGCTCGCAATTTATGTTTTTTATAATATAATAATATATATATATGTATGAAAAAAAAATATGCTATCGATATAATTTTATACAGTAATATATAATTTATTCATAATATAATAATAATAATAATAATAATAATAATAATATAATGGTGCATTTTACAACATTAACCGTTAATTAATAAGGCACAACGACTTAAACACTATATAATGTAAATTATACGATTATAAAACATCGAAACGAGACGAGACGTCCGCCGTCGCGGTTTGTAGAAGATAGAAGAAAATCGCGGCAGAAAAACGCCCGTATTATTTAGGTACTGTTACAACACTATATATTATATAATCATTGTATCATAACGTACACGGACGACACCACGCCGGAGAATTCGAGATCGACGGCTGAATTCTGACGCGAAAAAAACGGAAAGTCTCCTGTCTGGCACCACGTCGTAATTATTTCACATTAACAATATTATATAGACCTCGGGCGATTCCGATGACTTATTCTTCGGTGTCCGCGCAGCGCACAACACACGACGACGCTGCAGTCTGCAGTCGCGCGCCGGTGGTGGTTTTTGTTCGAAATAATATCATTAATTGTTTTAAATAGTAGTTATTATATAAAGTTAAACGGTTATCGTTTTTACACGCCCGGTGTTGTTGTTGTAAAACGCGACACGAGAAGACGAATAATGTACAATTCGGGAATTTCGTTTTCGACGTTATATATGTTATAATTGACTCTCGTTGCGTGTCCGAGAAATAAAAAACGGCATTTTACGCTCGCATTTTAAGCCACAAATTTTGTTGTTGCACATAACGTTAGTGATGATAATAATACACATCGAATAACCGTTATACCATGTATTACCATCGTCATCGTATCACAGATATATAGTGAGTTAAAAATATTGATTTGATAAACATTATTTTTTTTGTATCTGTCGGGAAAGTGGTCGGAGGGTGTGGGGGAGGAGGGACTGTTTGAAAGGCACACCCGCCGTTGTTGGTGCGCACTAACGGAACATACCTTTTTTTTTATAATTATAATTATTTTTTATTTTTTTTTTAGAACGACGTTAAAAACGATATTTTATGACACGGCGGCAGCAACGGTGTGGACGACGAGTACTTACTACTCATCGCATCACCATTGGTTGTAAGTGTTGTAATCACCGTAGTACTGGCCGGAACCGCCGTAGTTTTGGTGATGACTGGGCCTGGCTATGTGCTCAGTAGAACAGCACGAGTGAAACCGGTTGTTGTAACCACCCGCGTACGACTGTTCCCGGTTACCGTTGTTGTTGTTGCTGCTGTTGCTGTTGCTACTGCTTCCGCCACCGTTGTTGTTACCGTTACTACCGCTGTAGTACTGGTTCTGTGGCAGCGGCGG
Organism: Rhopalosiphum maidis; assembly: GCF_003676215.2. Lineage (NCBI taxonomy): Eukaryota > Metazoa > Arthropoda > Insecta > Hemiptera > Aphididae > Rhopalosiphum > Rhopalosiphum maidis. The sequence goes on from NC_040878.1 coordinate 45,775,681, forward strand.
CGGTTGTTGTTGCTGGTAGTGCATCCGGTCGTACGGCCTGTAATACTCCTGTTGGTGGTTCTGGTACGGCGTCTGCTGGTTTTGGTGATGGTATTCTTGGTGGTACCGCTGCTGTTGGGCGTGATGATGATGGTTCCGGTTGTACGGGTCCTGGTGGTGGTACGGAGGTACTTGGTGCCTGCCCACCGCGGCACCGGTCACGTCGTAGCCCGCGTACTGTTGGGCGGCCACGGCAGCAGCCGCAGCAGCGGCGGCGGCCGCCGTTCTGGTCTGTTTGCTGTTGCGCCGGTTTTGGCCGCCGCCGCGCTGCGCTCGTCCACGCCTGTTCTGTTGCCGCGGCGGTTCAAACGACGACGACGCCACCGCCGCCGCCACCGCGTGCTGTTCGTCGGGTCGCTGCGACGTCCCGGCGCCGGTTTGTTGCGCGGCGCCCGACCGGCCGGCCGACTGACATTCGCCGATGTTCGAGTCTTTCGGCGGTTCGTAGTACTCGTGCTGCGAGAACCTGCCTATCTCGGTGGACCCGAAAGCTTGATGAAAGTTCGGTAACCGACCGTTGGATTCCCTGCTCTCGCACGGCAAGTCGCCGACGAGTTTCCCGCCGTTGCCACCTGCGCCGCCCGCCACACCACCACCACCGCCCCCGTCACAAACGTCCGGCCGGTTACCGTGGTCGACGACTTCGTCGTTTATGATGGTCGAGAGCCAGTCAATGGACTCCTCCTGTGAAATCGGCATGGAAAAAAACAAAACAAAAACGGTTTTCTAGTTGTACAAACACACTGCGAAATGCACACAAACGTATATATATGTAAAGTCTTATATAACGACGGAAGCAAACGCGGGAAAACACGGACGATGAAAGGACAGACGGACGACCGTATAGCACGAGTGCAGACGGCGAGTTTAAGATATAATATAATATATCGTTAGATACAAAGTAGGTTGCAAACCACGATGTGCGTGTTGGAAATGGAAGTAGGTACAGATTATTATTCGCGTATATTAGTTTTCATCGGACTTACCTTGATGATCTTGTCGTTTTCGGTCATGTTTTGGTGGCCGCCCAAGAAGTCTGCCATGGGATCTGTCATGTCGGCCTGGGACACCGGATGGTTGTTGGCGGCGAACGATTCCGCCGAAGACGTCGACGCCCCTGCAACGATTAAATGACGTACTCGCATAAATTACACAGATAACGTCATTTGCACGACACATATAAATGGAAACTACATTGATACTGTATAATGTATTATTATACTGCAAGTATCAATATAGGCAACATCATCGCACGGTGTGCAAACACCATTGTGTGCGCGAGTTTGCGTGAGAAATAGATAAATGTAATAGTAATATTATTTAGAACGAAATTAACCTGTCGACGTAGCCTGATGATAACCATGGTTCAGGAAGTTTCCTGTACTGTCGCCGATATGTGTGTTGCACGCGTTATGTGATAAACCGGCATGCTGAAATACAAATTTATAAACTATAAACATACGACGAATAATTCAACGCGTTTCTCGCATTTTACAGCGAACGCTGCGCGATAACATGACATTATATATAGGTATATTATTGTTATCGCCGGGCACTGGGGCGTATTATAATATCATATGTTATAACGCACAGGTGCGATATTAAAACGTATATGCATATCATATTATTATTATAATTATTATTATTGTGCTTGACACGATAGTTATAAGATTATGACAGCGAAGAAAGGTTCAACGATACAAGATCGAGGATCACAGATCGAATTTATTTAACTTAACTTACTACACTTTCGATGAACATTGCAATATACCGTATCGTCTCCGACCTTCGTAAGGACGACAAAATAAATTTGCGTACTGCAACCATAGCTGTTTAAATTTTGCGTCAGCCGTTGGCAGTAAAATTAGAGTGAATTGACGACCCATGAACAATATCTGCGTTCTTTCTTTGATTTTTACGTTATTTTAATTTTTAAGCAATTTATGCGTATTTATCAATAATATGTCCCATATTCATATATAATGATAATTAAAATATCGTAATAAACCAACGATAGAACACAGTAATATATTTTTGTTTAATAATATAAGACCTATTCATTCTAATGTTTAAGCTACGACACAAAAATTTGAACTGCTTAACGTATCTATACATTTTGGTACGATGTGCGCGTTAATAAGACGGAGACCGACAACTGCACACGTAGGTACTCTTGAGACATACGTAAACCTTAAGGTATACTTAGGTAACCTTTAGGTATAGTACTTATAGTATATATATATGTTATTATAGTTGTACCTACGTTTAAGAATTGTTGATCACTACTCACCATTTGCGCATGATCGGTTCCCGACGACGGTGAACCGTACCAAGAGGATTCGGTGGCGGCATAGTTGAAGTAACCGGCGTTGGGCTGCGCGCCGTACCCGATACCGCCGTAGGGCGTGTAGTCGGGTTGCTGCTGGTACTGTTGCAACATGATTTCCTCCGGTCGGGCAGAAGACGACGTCGTCGATACCTCGTCGACCTTCGGGCGCTGGTGCAGCTGAGGATTCTGCTGCAGGCGACTGGTGGTGATGGTGGATGTGGTGCGACTCGACGATACGCGGATCGCCGGATAGACGGGAGCCGGACCGGCGACGATCAACCGCCCCCGCGGTTCGTCGATGCCTGCAGCTTGACCGTCACGGTGACCAAGAGGTGGCGTGGACACGTGTTCCGCACTGTGATCTTGGTGTTCCGATATCTCACCGTAATCTTGTCGTAGCCTTCTTTTACCGAAACCGTCAACTTCGTCTTGGCGCCGACCGCGCACCAATTTTTCTTCTAACTGATCAACGACGACGTCTTGTAACTTCTGAAACACGCGCAACGAGATCAGATGAGAAATAAGTTTAAACTTTAATTCAAGCCACATGAGTTGTTTAACTATAATGTTATTCAATAATATTATATATTAATACGATCTTAAAACGACGACCACTCACTCCCCTTCTATAGCTCATATATATTATGTATACGTATTATAATAATGAATTTATTTTATTTTCCCTTAAGTTTTGTTAATTCTTAATAATATTGTGTTGCGTACTATTTAATTTCTAGCTACTGTATCTCTGTTCTAATGAACATTGTAATATCGCAAAAACAGTCTAATAAATGAATATATAATATACTTTGGTGATTTCCTAATTTAATTATACCTGCTGAATAATATACAACATACGAGGTATGTTCAAAAAGTACCAACTTTTTATTTTTAATAAATACAAAAATTATGTTGTAATATATTATTTAAAGATATCTCTTCCTGCAGACCTAATGCAATGGTATTATTAACGATCTTTTCGTGTTTTCAATTTTCTTGAAACTGTTATAAGGTTTTATTTTTATACGTAAAGCTTGATATTCTGTTGTTGAATTCGTTTTTATCACAGAAATTAATTTCAGAAAAAAGTAAAATATCACTCGGCGATCTGCAGGATTGCATCAGGGTGAACATTATGAGAGCACAGGAACACGATATATTTTATTTTACCAGCCTGTAAAATGCACGAATCCGGTATGCGGCACGTGCAGAATCTTGGTTCTCAGGCATATATTTTTTTTCTATTGTTTACGGCTAAATCGTAAATAAATGTACTTATGGGATACTTGATCGACCAATTCATAAATATTTTAGTTTAAGGTTATATCATAGGTATATTTAAATTAGCTATAGTAACGTTAAGTATCGTTCAGAATAGTATTTTTTAAACTTAAGGCAAGATAATGATTAAGAAACTCTTACCTAAAATATAATAATGTATGTCCTATAAATAATTATTTTTACATCAAAAAAACGAAATTGTTTTATTATTTAATTGTTGAACTATATATTTTTGCATTTTTAACATTTAATCCCAACCAACCCATTTTAGACTCAAGGTAATTATACCTCAAAAAAACCTTCTTTGAGGTACACCACTTGTAAGTAACACTTGTCCTGGTACTTTTGAACAGACTTCTATTATAATATAATACGGCGATAGTTAGATAAAACGCGAAATATATATGTATTTAACACAATTAATTTGGCACTATGATCGCTCTAACTACATAAAGAGAAAATATGGCGGCACTCGTGGCATGCAAAACTTTAGGAACGCGCAATTCACCCAATAATAACATAATATATCTTTAAACTTTTTTTTTCATTGTACATAAGCAATACGTTTAATACGATACATTTAACATAATATATTGCGAATCTTTTTTGACAGATGACGTTCCGCGGTGTATATACTTTAATCCCGTCGATCACGTTTCATTTCCCCCTTCATATTTTAGTCTGCAGTGGATAATATATACATATTGTCTAAAATTAAAATGTTTTAACTACAAATATCTGTGCAGCCGATTTAAATCCAGAAAAATCATCGCGTGTTTCATAAATATATATATACATTTACCAGACTTATATACTTTTAAAACTTTCGAACCATTATTTATTAATGAATCTTTCGGGATTACTGCTCCAATATACATTTTTTCTTATAATCTTTTCGATTTATTTTCCATTCAAAAATATAACTTCACATTATACATTTATGAGATTCTCGTCTTGGCATTCCATTAAAATATTATAAGTACAGCTGTTCGTTTCACAAATTTTCACCCAACTTGATTAAGTAGTTGCCGAGGGATAATATTATACAATTAGACGTGTGATTAACCAGTGTTTTTACCTAACAGTCGGGTCAGCGACGTTTAAATCTACTTTGATCCTAATTTAATAATTTAATAATTTAAATCTCAGGTTACATCCAAAAAGATTATTTTAAAAGTGACTATAAATTAAGCGTTTAACAAAAATATGCTATTATATTTATAATTTTAATATAATTTTTTTTTCATACTTTTTTAAGGCTATATTACACAAACTGCAGTTAATTACTTTAATTATGTTTAGAACTTATAGCATTCATATATATGTATCCATCAATATTAATTATAAGTATACAGATTAAGTAAAAATATAAAACAGTATATATATACTATATAATATACTACAACTCATTATGGTAATTCTTTTATCTTTTTGAAATGATCTAATTCTTATAACAAATTATTTGGTTATCATAGAAAATTCTGAAAATAATCTGATAATAATAATTACTCAAATCATTATAAAATCGACATTTCATACAAGCTAAAATACAAAATGTACTAAACAAAGAAAACACGTAACCAAAAAAAATCTTTAATTTTAATTTAAGTTGATTTTAATTATTTCTTAGTTATTATTATTATTATTATAACTATATAATATAAACATTTTATTGATATAATTGCAATAATATTTAATAGGACAATAATAGACAAACTTGGACAAACTACTTATTTACGTGTACAAAAAATAATATAATATTATTATATTTATTAAGTTCTAAATTTCGAATTTTATGTTTTTATTATATTATAACATACAAACAATATCCAGTCGAATCTTGCGAACGTATCAAATTTAAAAAAATAGGGTTTTTTTATAAAAAAAATAGCTCAACTATGTGATTTGTTTAATTTAATTTGCTTGTAAAATATTATACAACTTATTTCTCGAAAAGTATAGCCCATTAAAAAAAAAAGGTAAGTAACTGATTGAAATTGGTTAAAATATTTCATCATATTTTGTTCAATATATATGTATATAAAAATACCAATAAATATATATTATCAAAATACAATTAAAGTCACTTATATTAGTATTTAAGTAGTTGTATTGAACTAATTGAATAGAGAAATAATTTAACAGAATAAATAGTTTTAACAACAAATTACATTTGTAGGTTTTATAAAGCGATAAAAATTAGACATTAATTAAACAAAATATATCTGATAGGTATTCTGAAAGTGATTATAATGTTTATATCTTGGTACTTATAAGTTCATTAATTTGATAGATATAAACATAAATAATATTAAATTTAATACTACAATTATTTCACAAACCATAATATAAAAAACGAATGAAAAAAAAAAATTAGAAATTTGAGTTAAAAAATAAAAATAAATATATTATGCACATTTATTAATAATCGAGCAAATAGATAACCAAACAATTAATCTGGATAATTATATAATTCACTATATAAATATATTATATTTTCGGCAAGATAGGTTTTTGAGTAAAATGTCGAGACTAACGGATCTTTTGGCGTGCGTGTGAAAAGTCCCGCCACTTGTAAAAATCAATCCGGCCAACCCACAGAGAGAACAGAAGTGTGCACACGAAAGGGAGAGAGAGAGAAAGAGAGAGAGAGAGAGAGAGAGAAAGAGAAAGGAGTGACAGAAAAAAGGGAAAAGCGGGGAAAGAAAAAGGGAAAATCCATTACACCGCAATATAATATATACGGATATATACTGTACGGTAAGAGTGTGATATACGTTTAGAAGAAAAATAAATTCATTATTTTAAGTGATGGAATAGATAAAAAAAATGATCGGGTTTCAAAAATTCAAGAGCAAATCCCTCAAACTGCACTGTTACGACTTGGTGGTATACTGGGGGGAGGGGGGCATTTGGTTTTGTATATTTTTTAAGTGTGCATTACGCCATTTCTTGAAACAGTATTCCAGAAATATATTTACCGGAGTATACTCAGACGGATTTATAAGAATATATTTATACTAATAATTTTTGGCTGTAATATAGGTAACTATACAATTCATAAATACATAGTAATAAGGCGTTTGCCTAGTAAAAATATAGCCGAAAGTATATTCGAGATAAAAGTCCCTCCCCTGCAAATTATTAACAATAATATTACTATAGTTTAATAATATTCACATCAATAAACCCAAGTTTGCAATGATAAATTCCTTAAATCATAAAGAGTATATTGAGTTCGAGTATATATTTTTTTATTGATAAGTGTATTTTTTAATTTTGTTTATTATAATTTGTTGATTAAATAAGCTAAGGCAATTTAACTACAAGTTTAGACCTTCTAACTTAAATTATTTTTATCAATGTTTTATGGAGCGGTAAAATGTTTCAATCTTTCACTTTGAGGATAGTTTCTGGTAAAAAAATAACGTATTCTTTTTGATACTGTAGTGTTCAAAGTAAAACATATATCAATAATAATCAGAGAAAACTAGAATATTTACGTACAACCTTTTTTTGACAAACTTAAATTTATTACTTTATTATTTAAAAATTAAAAAAAAAAACTTACATTTATATTGATATTTTCTAGTGGTAATAAAAATGTAAATTTAGGCATAGCATTTAGCTATATTATTCTACTATTTTATAAAGAAAATATTCAGTTATTGAGTTATTTTTATGACAAATAATTATTATAATTAAGTACTATGCCATACGACAAGATGAGTAAAGTGAAACTCTCAATCGATTTCTGTACCTATATCTAATTCAACTATTTTCAAAACTAATATTTTCGGGATCATCAAAAATACTGTCGGTAGTTCACGGAATACTTACTTCACCTGGGTATATTATTTTAAATTTAAAATATACATCATACCCTTATATTAAACTTAACGTTTATGTAAACATAATTTATACGTACTCATACTTAAATAGATTTATTTTTTCATTGACCGTGTATATAAAATGTTATTTATACAAGTAGTATATTATATATATTATATACTTAATACTTATTAAAGTTTGTTGATGAATCGGCGACATGGAATAAACTCGAAATTACGTCTTATTTCGATTTCATCTATTTTTATATAAATAATTTATTACATTAAATAAACACTTACACCAAAAATAAATAACGATGTTTTAATCATTTTTTTATTAGCGCTGTTTTTTTGTCATTTGTCTAGACCCTTTAAATCAAAATTAAATTCACATTTACTGTAATCGATCAGACGATGGCGTATACATATTCTTGAAAACGATTATTCCAAAACATTCGAAAAATTTCACATTAAGTGACGTTCAAATGTCATTTCAGAATATTATGCTCTATAGTCTATATTATAATATACACAAAATATTATCGTAAAATTATCTTTTCCCTACAGCCAAAACACGATTAGGTATATCGAAAACAGTCTAAATACAATTTGCGACGACAGCGGATCGTCATAATCCATGAAAGAAAATTTGCAGACAGCTGCAAAAACAAATAATACACACTGCCAATATATTATTATAAATTTACACATAACACGGGTGCGCTTTGGCCTCGCGTAAATGTATTTCCGGTGTACACACGATATCATATTATACATTCGTATACAATATATAGGTAGTAACACACAACCGATAGGTGTTCAGGAAAAATGTACATTTATTTAACCGGTCAGTTAAAACTGAATAAAAATACACTACAGACACCGCCACCGAGTAGCAATAAACGATATTTCTAATAGATATTTGTATATACAATGTATATTATACATTTGGCTCCGGTGATTTTAGCCACAATGAAATGTGGACGTCAAGAATAAAGCCGAGTTTACAATATTTTGCTTACTTTTTCTAGCATGCGTTATTTCGGGCATACAATATCAAAATTATATGAATCTGAACCGCCTACATCATACATTTGTAAGTTCTAGAATAATATTATAAACGTATTATATACAATTGCAAGCCATCCGGCATCATATGTCGGACACTGCAAATTGTTTTTATCAATATGATATATATATATATATTTTAATATTGTATGAAAGCAAGTTAAGTTTGGTTTTTAAAAAATTGCAAATGCGTAAACTCTGCTTAAAGATAATGATTTATGCCCGAGTACATTGTAACGTTCGGCGGAGGTACATTATACTACAATATATTATATTTCGTGCGATGCAAACTCCTATAGCAGCAGCAGCAGCCGCATCAGTTCGTCAGCCCCCTGTCCCCTCTCCACACGGAACGCTCACTGACATAGAATGACGTTTCCGCAGCCGCCCCATAGTGTTACATCATTGTCGTCGAAGTCTTCCAATTTAAAATTAAAAAAGCATCACGTAGGTACTTTTCATAACTACTATATGTACGCCTTATACGCTGGATAATATACCGTATATATATATTATATCTGCCTATATACACATGCGTAGTCAGTACTCACAATAACTAATATATATATATTATACGCAACACATATGCAATGTATACGAGCATATATAATATAGTAATAATATGCGCCGACAGGCCGAGAATTATTAACGACGTCGAGAATAAGAGACTCTATATAAACATTTATATATATATATATATATATTACACACATATTATATATTTATTGTTATTTTTTTCCTTGCCCGTTTCGTCTCTTCCGCCGCCGCGAATTTAACACCGCGGCGTGTGCGCACGCTAAAAAAAAAGAAAAAAATCGCTACCATATTTGTCAAACACCACACGTCGCAGTAACGATTATTGTTGTTGTTATTATTATTATTATTTTACGCAAAACGATGTCTATCTACGCCATCGTCATATATACCTACATATTATATATAGACAATGTTATATTATATGCGACGTGTGTGCAAATTCGGAATTGCATGTTTTTCGTCGTGAATAAAAAATCGCCACTATATTATTATAGTATATCTAACTATGTCAAAAAGAGAGCAAAGCTTTTTCCGCGAAAAAATGCACACGCCAAATAATAGATCAACGGCGTAGAAGAAAACACATCGCATGTCATATAGGAGAAAAATCGTTAATCACACGTTTGGCGACAATAACATCCATACTTCGGCGAGTAAGAAGATTAATTATTTATACAACACGTATTTTATGGCGACATAATGGCATAATAGATGCCTTTAATTATTAAATCCAATCTAGAGCTTTAAGTAGGCGTATTATATGTTAATAATGCATATAGCTGTCTGAAATTATATCCTTTTAAAAATGTTCAAAGCTTTCGTGTATACCTACTTAACGACGTTAAGTTATTAAATTATTTCGTTATGATTATGTATATATTTATAAATACGAAAGCAGCAAGCTATCATCATAGTCATAGGGTGTGGAGGGCGTCCACCGATCGTTTTACCGTTAATAAATCTAACCGCTGCACTGTCCCTCCTCTATCTAATATATTATACGACTCCGACCGCACGCCACGTAAACAACAAAGTGTATAAATAATGTCTACGACCTTTTACTTTTTTATTTATCTTCCAAATTCGTTGATTTGCATACACCTATAGTCTATAATATGCTCGTTATAATAAAGTGCAGTCGCGCACTGCACAAGGCGGGAAAACGGAAACGCGCATAGATCGAAGTGCACCAGTGCAGTAAGTTGGGTACTATGCCATATAACCGATATGCAATATATTTTAGATAATATAGGGGCGGTGAAGGCTATTATGGCGACCGGAAATATATAGCTCATCGATTCACACGGTTGCCCCCAGCCAGGGTGCGACGGTTATTATCGGTGTCGGCCAATTATTTAAATATCATCGTAAAAAAATATATAAATGAAATTTACAAAATATTATTCGATACAAGCTATAAAAATGATACAATACGTATATGATCAAAGTTAAATTGTGAGGATTAGTGCAACAATTTCAATGTTCTTCGGGTGTTACTACGGTCGCGTCCGAACACAAGACATAGTATACATGTAACGCCAGCACGCAGAAACTTATTATTTCGAAAATATTGTAATCGATTGCCAGTGGGGTATTTTGAATAAGTATTCAATAGGCGGAATGGGGTATAAATTAGAAATTGATTGAAATGTTACGTTTATTGCACTACGAAAATGTTGCAGTATTTGTTCAAAATTGCATATCATAGTTCCTCTTTTGGTTCCGAAGGGTCAGTACACTTTCCATACGCAACTACGTATACTATATGTTTATATGACATATAATATTGTACAGTATACATTATTTGTATAATGATTCAAGAAAAAAAGAGAAAACGATAGTTTTTTATTTACCTCGAATGAGAACGTCCCTATTTTAAGGTCGTAAAATGTACGTTTTTATGTGGGAATGTCGCGATATGGTTATACGTTTCACAATCTTTACTCTCAACTCTTTCCTTATTACTATTGTTGTTATTTTCTTTAGAACATAATCGTATAGTATATTGAGCACGTGGCCTATCGGATTTCAGAACAATATATTTGAAGGAAAACATAATAATATATATTATATACATAATAAATTATAATAACACAATATGTTCAGATTGTAAAGAATCAATAAAAAAACATTTTGGAGGGCACATACAGCAACATATACTTATAACATTATACCTAGTGACGTGAAGTTGACAATAATTTCGTTACTGCACTAAATGACGAGTTCTCCCTCTATTGATGCTCAAACCTTTTATTGCCGACGTTTCTTTCTTGGTATCATATCGCGTCACGCTCCACAAGAGATCGGGGTCAATTTTACAATATATTATATAATCTTACACACACCTTACTCATTTATATACAAATACACATTGTCACATAACGTCAATCCTTACACTATAAGATGTTACAGCGCATGCTGAGAGTATAAGGATCAAATCACAAGGGTAAAAATTGCAAAGAAAGAAAACGATTTTACATTTCTGTTTAGTCGCATCGCAATGAATGACGATACTGATAAGTAGTGTATAAAGATAAAATAATACGGTATATTTCTAATTGCAAAGTATCAAATATTTACTTGAGTATTAGCGTTTCTGTACGTTAAATATTTTTGTAACTACATTTAGTAAAATTGGTAGATTGCCAATCAAATGCTTCTGTCTTATAATTCTGAAGAATTAATCGAACTAATTTACAATCCACGTTGTTATTTAATCAATTTATATAATAAAATCTAATATTACATGTTATAACTCAGGGGTCCCCAGTTAATATTTTTCACGGGTCATCAAAATTATAAGTACATATTTACATTATTTAAAAACCAATAATATTTATCAAAAATAATAATTTACAAAAATAACACATATAATGTTATCGTAATATGTGTTATTTATTATTTGTCTACGGGCCAGTTAAAATGTGTTCGTGGGCCGCTATTTAGTGATCCATGTTATAACTTATATATTACACTACAATGAAACTCCGGTTGATTGTGACTATGAATTAAATTTAATCTCAGAATACCAGAATAAATATACAATAATAATTTAATATTATTTATTATATACTATAAGGTATATACATATTATGATGATATCTGAAGGTTGATTTTTGTAATTAGTTAATAGTAATTATCAAATCGATTTTATTAGGCTGTTAAAGCATCAGGCAATTTGAAATATTGGCATTTTATTATATACAATATACATAGAATCATAGAAAATCTATGTATACATTAATGCACATAGTGTGAGGAAGCTTAACATTACTTAAGATTCTAAAATATTTCAAAAGTTTCGTTAAGCCTATTAATTTACTAGTGGAATCTGTTAAAAGAAAAAAATAGTTTTTCAGGTTTGTATTCATTCATCTTTTTTTACTAGGTAGCTTAAGTAGAAAAAAAATAAGCAAAATTTATTTATAACTTAATAATATAAATACATAAAACCGAAAAAAGGCTTGTTAAATTAAAAAACATTTTTCTTACATAACCTAGAAAATAAGCTAATAAATTCATACAATAAAGGGAAATACATAAACTAACCTTTCATTTATTGAACAAAAAATATAGGGTGCTTAAACAATCTTAACAACTACTTCTGAACGTTGAGAAAAATTGAATTGCATATTCTATAAAAATATATAAATACATAATACATCATTATTATGAAAATTAAACTTAAAAAATATATAATTGTCAACTTAAATCATTCAGTTTCTATATTAAATAAATTAAACAAGTTTCGTCAATTATGAAATAATAAAAATCACGTTATAAATATTATATTAATTTCATAAGTGTAGAACTTAAAATAAATTATTTATCAAATTACAAATTATTACGATGTACGATAATAATATACGAATTGACAATTTTTTTTAAATAAACGCGTAGGTACTTTATATTGTATATTATCTGCATGTATAAATGTACACACAATTGACAATACACATGCTGTGAACGAAACACCGTCCGTTTGAATGCTAAAAACCACATTAAAATAAATTTTAAAAACGCGTCGACTAGCGATAAACATAATAATATATTAATTATTATGCTGAGCTGCTGAGTAACGGCCTGATAAAGAGAAGAGAACGAAAAAAAATCAATGCCCTTTTCAACTCGGACGCAGTTTGATTGCACAACCATAATAATATAATATGTATATATACTTACTACGGACGGAAGAGGAATCCAATCGAAAGAGTTTTTACGTTATCATCAATATACATAATACTATACTAAACAAATGCGTAATAATCGCGGTACATACAATAGACTAGAGTAATAGACTATATATTATAATATTGGTATTAAATCATTGATATAGACAAATAAAATGAAGTTCGTAAGTATTCGCAACCAAAAGGTCCATTGGAAAGGGGAGGGCGATGCATGCATAATGAAATATTATAACGATAAAACAGTAAAATATTATCGTGAGTAGCTGTAGTGAGCGACGCAGGATCGGGGTTACTACCTAAAAGTGGTGGATCTAGGGGTTTTATCTCCTCCCCCTATAATGGGTTAAAAAAATGGAGCTCTTATCGAGATGTTACATTATACATATTATGTACATATAAAAATATAATCTTCCTTTCAATGAAAAAATCATAAATCCACGACTGCCATCTATGAAATGTACCAAAAACAGAGTTGAAATTCTCTTCGCAACATAATCGACCTCGTTGAACGTAAGGATCGGTTGCGAAAATCTTTTTGTTTCCAACGATTATCATCCTTAATAATCACAAATGTGTCCGAGCACACCCGATTATAATTATTATTACTACACGACAATACTGTACTCGTCCCTCTCAGAATATGAAATAGTTAAACGTATAAAAAATGTACATAAATATATTATATAATATAATAATATTGTGCGCATTCGAGTGATATACTGGTATAGATACACTAGTATAAAGATTTACTTATAGTATAGAGCGATTCACACGCGTAAACTGTTATAATAGTTTATCGATTCAATAGAATATAATATATACCAACATTAAATATTAATATAATAGTATGAATATAATAATATTCAATATATATTTATGTATATAGTACATACAAAAAGAATACATATGCAATATTACAGGACTGTCGACGAGAATGTGAAAAGAATATTCAAAACCCTTTTAAAAATGAAAAATCAGTTTTAAAAGATAAGCCGATTGAACATAGAACATCTGCAAAACGCTTATGATTATATTATACTTTTATAGCAAAAAATTCTGTATGTTTAACGTTCTCGTTAAATGCACATATAAATACATGGCCTAAAATGAATTTTAGTACTTATTAATTATTATTGTAACAATGTTTCGAGAAATAGATATATAGCTGCAGCAGGTGAGTATTTGCAAACGACGCGAAAAAAATGCAACTATCTATACGAAATGAAAACAAAATAATATGTAGACAATTTAATACTATTAATACTTCATTCTAATTATTAATAATTTTATTACTTATAATAAAAAAAATACTTTTGCCGCAACAAAAACCAGCGATGTTTTAATTTTAACCGTATAATATGATAATAAGTAATATAACAATAATGGAACGCGGTCGTCGCGCGATCACGATATTATGTTATTATTACTCGCGACCGTGTACACACACTTTACACTATAGGTAGTAGGTACACGACGTAATGTTGTCATTTATCACAGCAGAAACGCTGTTTTTCCATTTTCATCTCGCGGAAACCGTGTGTCCGTCACGCACGTCATCACGCGGAGACGACGCACACACACGAGCGCGATATGCTTATGAACTCCTCTCGTGTGGTGCACCGACGGCGGCCGGCTACACGTGACTCAACACGTGGCTCACCACATATAATAATAATAATAGTAATAGTAATAATAATAATATATTGGATTGTTCAGATGGCGCTCTGTACGCCGCGTGCTTATACACGACGTGTATAATATGATAATGTAACGCACCACCGCCGCCTTTTTCCCGCGCTTATATTATTATACAACTCTATCCACTCGTCCGCCCGCCGAACACCACTCCCGAACTACACGTATTCCCGTTTTGCCCGAGGGAGTTGCCCGTTTCCTTTTTTTCTCGGTTTTTATGGATTTTCCGCGTCGGACGACGACCGCCGCCGCCGCCACCACTACCACTACCACCACAATAACGACCACCATTCCACCACCACCGCCACCTACACCACACACGAGCCTCGGAAAACATCAATTTTTATCCACGGGGGTTCCTCCTCCCCGACAGCAGGTCCCCCACTACCATCAAAAAACGGAAGAGAGCTTTATATAAATATATGGACTATGGACCTACAAAAGCCCGTAAACAGCGTAATCCATATATACAATACAACCCGAAATAATCCTGGAATATAGTCATCACACGAATTTAGTCGATTTCCAAAACTGACGTCCCAGTCTTTCCACGATTTTATGGCGATCACATAGGTTGATAACTATAGATCGTATATGAAATATTCTAAGATATCTAACGTCCTGAACAGTCGTAACAGTATATCTATATACACCATAATATCAAAATCATATGTGAAACGCGACGAAGGTGACAGTGAACCAAAGAAAATTAAGAGTTACTTGACACGATAAAAAAACAATTTAATTTGAAATTCGAACTTGATAATATGTACCAATAATTTGTGAACATATCTGCATCGCGTTTCTATTATTCTTAAATTTGTATAACCATCGGACGATACGTCTATATATACTATAAAAGATGGTGTAAAAATATTGTTAATAATGACATATATCATGTATATACAAATGAAGATGTGATATGAAATACGGTAGGTATAACAGTAACGGAAGATCCGAGAAAATTGGTTGAGACTAACATCACATTTTGTACATACTTTTATTAAGTGCGATTTTTTTCACTTCTAATAATATCCATTAACTTAAAACTAGACAAACAGATATAATAAATATGTTATTGTAAAACTAAATCTTAATCGACCGACCACTGTTATATTATAACAGGTATAGTACATGTACAGTAAACACAAACCACGTTTCGACGTCGCACACACGCGTTGCCGCGGTAAACGAACCGGCGGCGGCGGCGGCTAACGAACCAGACGCGCGAGAAGTTTCTTAACCCTATAATTCGCTCAGCAGAAACGCCTACGCTACCGCCGCCGAATCGATACGGACGCTCGGCGGCGACCGACAGACGACAGGCGCGCGTAATCGAAAAACCGTCCTCCTCGTCGGGGTTGACGTCGCCTAAATTCAATTTCCGAGCTGGTATGTGCCCACGGAGGTTATAATAATAATGTTATTATAGGTAGGTTATATATTATATACCTATACATATATAAAACAAATATATAGGTGGTGGTGTGCGTATATAGGGTGAAGGAAGCCTAGGATATACGACGACGACGACGACGAGGACGATGATGGACGGTCGACGAGCGTGGTAGGGGATTGATTATGTGTGTGAACAGTTTTTGTCGAACAGTCTCCGCAAAAATGACTCTCACGAGAACATATTTTAAACCTCGAAAAAGCACTACTCGGTGGCGCTCGAGTAATAATGTCGTAATAAAATATATAGGTTTACACTATGACTTTAGAGTATACATTATATTATCCAAAGAATATAGACACTCGACGCCACACATACATCACACAAAATCTATTTTTCCCCGACAAAAATTATATTATATATTTTATATTTATATTACAATATACATAATCTACTGCCGCTAAAATTTTCTACATTTTGAACAGCGATATATTATAACATAAATGTTATTTTAAACGATATTATAAATATTAATATATTACCTACACATGGGCCAACACCCGAAATAATTTTTGGGAGTTGGGGGCTTGGAGTCCATTATTTTCTTAAAAAATAAATATTTGTAAATAAGCTACATACAGTATACACGGTATTTATAACCAACAATTAATCGTCATTATCGTTTCGTTTTGTAATTAAATCAACAATTAGGTATATCTAAACATTTTATGAACAGAATTGTATATTGTAGTTCTTCACTACAGCATGGTACCCCACTTAATAATAATTACTATTACAGTCGACTTTAGCGTTATTGTAACGATGTTACGACAAGAAAATTGTTATTTTACCATTGAATTCATTAATTATCGTGATATTTTAATGGTGTCGTGTTCTATTCGATTTGTCGAAAAAATCATAACGAAATTGTTTTCTAATCTAAACACGAACATTATTATTTTAATGGATTTATTAGACTTAACGACTTCAACAATTTTAAATGTCTTTTTTCTATTAAAGTTTTATTGTGTAAATTGTATTATTAAATATGAAAAACCTTTGAACTAATTTATCTGATAATTCAACACTAATTAAGTTTAACAAAGTAAGACAACGTTTTATATTTTTAATGTCAGTTTAGATTTTAACTTGATTAGTCTTGTTAACACAAAGTGATTCATCAAGCGTCCTCACCTTCAATTCTGATTTTTTTAAATTTTTATGTATACCTAATTGAAATCATATTTTCAAATACTTGGGTTTTTTATACCATTCAAAGTCCTGTGATCAAAGTAAATTTATTTTAATGAAAACCATCCATTTTATACTAGTTAAAAATTAATTGTTTAACAAATAATTTATTTTTAACATTTTGATGCATATAAATCGATTTTTGAACGAGTAATTTTTGATTTATTAAACATTATGTAAATACTGAAGATAAAAATCGGCATAGACTATAATATAATAGATTTAGGTGATATGTATATGTATATTGGAGGTTATGTTATAAAAATGATAGTGGTTAATATTTATTTATTAAAATTAATTCATTCATTATCATTGATTAAGATTGACCGACTATATTAAGTATTAAACTAAATATTGTATTTAGTTTATATTTTATCCAAAGCCATTATTAAGAACTACTATATTTAGTACATACAGTTTAAGAACTCAAAAACTTATCGTTCAAATCTGTACTAAGATAAAAATAATAAGCTTAGTGTGTTTAATAATTAACAGAAAAAAAGAGGGGGAAATCACCATAGGATATTCTGTAAGTTGTATAAATAATCTAATCTATTTGAAGCTATGATATTAAAGTATACTTAAAAACTCCAAAATACAGAGAATAATTATTAAAAGGCAACCCTTAGCAGAATCTTACTATAAAGAGGACGTCATACCCGTATGTTCTGTCTCTGTCTTACGTAAGACATACCAAATTTGCGTGCAGCAGATTCAATTTTATGCTATTAGCTTAAGTATTAGTCAATTTACCTATTATCAAACTTAAAAGTAATAATATTATCTAGAGCAACTCATAGGCTTCTGTTTATATTTTAATTTTTAAGCGAGTTACGAGCATTTTAAAGTCTTAATATTTTACACAACTATAACTCACTTAAAAAATATGATATCAATAAAAGCCTATGAGATGCCCTAGATAAATATTATTACCTTTAAGTTTGATAATAGGTAAATTAACTCTAATATTAAAGCTAACAGCATAAAATTGAATTTGCTGAATGCAAATTTGCCATGTCTAACGTTCGTAAGACAGAGACAACACATGCGGATATGACGTGTTCTTAACGCTCGCTTTTTCACGGAGAAATTGACAATATAATATGAAATATACACTCAATAAATTTACAAGCCTAATAATTAATAAAATTAGTTCATACTTTAGAGTTTAAATAATATTATTAAATATTTTAGTTATTCCAAAGCAAATATTAAGCAATGTTATAAACTCTTAAAAAAAATTATTTTTAATAAATTAAGTACACGTCACATGATGAAAACATTTAGTTTTTCGAAGATACATTATTTTAATTATTATTTATTACTCTAATTATCATTTAAATAGTAATATAATTATTTAATGTGTCTAAACTTCAATTATCTTTAATTTGACCAGTTTATATATATATATGTATATTAAAATGTTAAATCGATAATCACTATTTGTTTACTTGTACAGCTGTATCTTGTAATATGTTAAAAGATAATTTAAAAAAAAACATATAGTTAAATGGTTAATATTTTTTTTAAGTGATAAAATAATGATAATTTTTATGTTTAAATACCATTTAATAATAATATCATCATAAACTTCGATATTAGTTCGGCAAGAAAAATATTAATATGTATGAGACATGAGTACAACGGTTAGGTACGCAAGCTTATATTTTTTGGATACTCAACTGAGAATTACGAATACAGAAATACAAGTCGTTAACCGCTACGTGAACTTGGTATTCCATGACAGGTAAATGTGTATAATATAAATGTATAATTATTCATTGACCATCGAACATATATGACTTGTGTACCTATATATAACGACATGCACACACAACATAATAAGACTAATTTTAATTTATTTTACATTTAAATTATGATTTTTGACACGCATTGTCGATAAAATATATTGATACAAATGCGTTTTTAATAAAAACATTTTAAAAAGTAACTTAACTTGGCGCGATAGACTATACAACGTGTATTTCTAATTTAATACTAAATTCGCAACTAAAAAAAAACTCAATAATTCGAAATCTTTTATTGAAATTATCATTTATCTATCCCTCATAATTGATCGAATTCATAGTTTAAATAAAATAACAATATTTAATATAGATACCTTTTAATTATTATATATTTATATATATTATACAAGCATAAACATGTTTAGCCGTTAAGTAGGTATATTTAAGTTTATAAAATTGTTACTATAAACTATAAAGTAATTTTAACCAAGTAGCTGTTTTTAGTGGCATATACATCGTGTATACGATGAGAGCAATTTTAAATCTAAGTGTAATACCAACAATATATTATAATATGTACAAGTTACATGGCAGTATACCACCATCTAATGGAAATAATTTTCTTAATCGTGCAAGTTTGACGTGCAACTTCGAGAGAATAGACCTTCGTGTTTATCAAGCAGAATAATATGATGTAATTACCTACGTACAAGGTAAACAGTACTGTAATTTAGGCACGTGTAATAGGACAATATTGTTTTGATGACATTTGAAATTTATATACACTAACTTTTCCAGAGTATACCGAAAAAAACTTTATAGTTGTAATACTTATAATTTATTACTTTTCAATGATACATATTATATACAACAATACTATAGTAAACGCATAAATCTGAGATGACGGGATGAAAATAAAAGTATGTACCATCATACAATCTAAAGGATACATTACACTCAACCCTGGGTACCAGTCACTTATTGTAAAATTCGAGTATTTACAAGTTAGGTTGAGTTATATATATTAGCAATAACATTAAGTTAGTTTTAAAATTTGTAAAAAACAAATGACCAATATGACTGAGTCAATGATGGGAGGGGACGTTTTACTTGCACAGTTGCACAGCAGACATCTAAGTAATATTCAAATTGCTCATAAACCTGTTGGATGTTGAATAATGTAACCATTGCCTCTTATAAAACACTAAAAATAAAAAATTGCAGATCGGAAGATTCCAAGAACAGGGTGGTTAAAGTCTTGAAGAGTTCTAAAGCTGATCAGTCGGAATTTCAGCAAGAACTAATCGAAACCCTTCACTCGGATAAGGTGTTTCTCAACGCAACCTTACCGGCAGTTGAAAAACCTTGAGAATCCCTTCTTCACATGATAGATAGACAGGTAGTTCATTCGACACCAACTACGGGTTCAAGATTTATAGCCTTCTGAAAGGATGAATCATTTTAGAATGCCCGTATACTCCTATAATAGGTACCAAGTATGATATATTATTACGTCAAGTCTTAGTGTATACAAATAATATTGTGAGACTATACGCGCAAGAACTCTCTTCGTCGTGACAACGACTTGAAATCGAATCGGCGGCGCACACACGAAAAAAAAAACAAAACAAAAACCGTCCCCTCTTCAACAAACCGAATTTTTTTTTGTTTTTAAAACACAAGTATTATTCGTCGTACGCGGGCATGTTGTTATAATAATAATATTATACATCGTCCTCGTCGTCGCAGTATGTGTGTGTTTGTGTATATTATTGTTAGAATATATAGAACAGTCCGAATCAGCAGCGCCGTTCGGTGTACGTGTGCGCGCGCGTGTTATGCGTTCCACAGGTGGTAAAAATCAATTATTCGTGGTAGCGCGCACGCGCCCGGCGTCCGTCGCGCTAGTGGAAACGACACCACACGAGTACTACACGTCTATAATACAATATATTATTATCATAGTAGTAGTCGAATTATTATTATTAATAGTAGTAGTAGTAGTAGTAGTAGTAGTAGTAGTAGTAGTAGTAGTAGTGGTGGTGGTGGTGGTGGTGGTGGTATGAAGAGATATAATATATCGTAAATTCGTACATGGACGGAGGTAGAGAGAGAGATATAACAATAACACTTCGTTGTAGGGTATACGTATAATATAACGCGTTGTGTGCATGTACATAATATGTTTACGTACGTATGTGTAGTAGTAGTGTAGTACACTGTACTCGGAGTGATACCGTACAACGTACGCGACGCGTTAACATCAGCAGACGTCTACATAACACAATATTATAATATTATATATACATAATATCATATATAGGTATATACTGTGCACATCGCGGTATACCGCCTATCACCCATGCCTGTAACCTAACCGGCGGGTGCGCGTTCGCGTAACAATACTTTGCGCATGTTACCGTCATAATTCATATTATTATTTATTATTATTAATACTGTTGTAGTAACTATGATAATCGTATTTTATCGACGGTGATAATATTACGTCGTGTGCTTATGAGTTATGACACACGAGTGCGATATACGCCGCGATGTCCGAACGTATTTATTATATGATTAGGAGCAATGAGATTCCAGCCCTCTTCGCCAAAACTTTCGGAATTCTTTCCTAAAAACCGTCAAGTTTTGCTTATCAAAAAATTTACTCGAAAACACAATTATATTTACTATTTACAAAACACAGCTCAGGCCGAAGTTTACGAACGTCTCAACGTCCATTCTCCAAAAAAAAAAAAAAATAACACAACCTTTATCACTATATACGCGATACGCCCCTGACGACACGTATGCGTGCGTCGCGTGATGAAAACGACCCGGCTAGTGTCAAAACTACAGGAGTTGTTTTCGATAAACGATCCGAAACGGTTTTTTTTTTCGGAAGCATTCCGCGTGTCGAAAACGTCTTTTGCCCCGCCGAAAAAGGGGCGACAAATGACACCGGCGACACGTAACAACCATTACGAATATCATATAATGATAGAGAAGAAAAATGGAAGCACGGTTATAATAGGTATTATATTATTACGATGATATGTGCTCGCCGACAACAACGACGACGACGACGACGACGTGGCCCGATCGACGGTGGCCGTGATATGTTACACGCGCCTATGTGCAGTCTCGTAGCGCATCGTACGGTCGTTTTCGTCATCGGGACACGCAGCGCGCGACAGAACGGGCAGGACGAGGGGACACGCGATATCATTATATGCGCGCACACACGCTCAATTATTATACGTGTATATACGTCAGTGGCAAAAACAGCAGCAGCAGTGGCGTGCGTGTTGCGCAATCCGTCACATTTGCGAGAAATCGCCCGGAGGACTTATATATTACACTAATATTATTATTGCTTATACGTACGAAAAGTACTATAGGCCATCATGTTTACTATGTATATAGGTACGGAAAAAAGGGTCGTCCGAAATCAATAATGTGCCCAGGAGGCGCGCGGTCACCGAGCCGAAGTATAATATTGTGTGCGTGTATGTGTGTCTATATACCTAACTACAACTATATATATATATACATACATAGTACATATACACACGCAAGTATATAATATGTGTAGTAGTCGCAAATATATATATATAAGTATATATAATGATATACGCAGCGGGATTTCGCGTGTTCGATACGACCGGGATAGGAACAGTGGCGGCAACGGCAGAACGCTTATATATAATGTGTGCACGAGAAGCCAGTCGTCGGCTGTATTGTATTATTATTATTATTATTATTGTTAAAGTACAGGCGACGAGACCGGAGTTAAAGAAAGAGAGAGAGAGAAAAAACAACGCTAATAGGATTTATGAAACAACGTGGGGGCGGCTTCAGTGGCACCGTGGCTTTATGTATTTTGGAATGGGATAAAAGCTCTGCTGTTGTCACACGGATAAATCCTAAGGACGTCGTCAAAAGTATCTCTTCATATTTTTCTATTTTTTGTTATTCGGCTTGGAATTAATTCCGGAAGATGCGCAACCAGTAAGAGCAGTCGTGTATATAAACATATACGTGTATACCCGTCAGCCGTCGCCGATACTGCCCTTAGTTGAATTTTCATGATGCAATTTATACAGTTTTCCATTCGACGGCGTGCGAGATTCACACACGCGACGTATCCACATTATTACGGTACAGGGATCGAACTGACCGTTTTTCTCCGAAAAGAAACGAAAGTCACAAAAACCCAACGAAGAAATGTCGTAAGCAAGCATACATTTTTAACGAATATGTATATATATTGTCCTTTTTGGATATCTAAAACTGAAATCCGCCCAGTTTTTTTTAATGTTTCAATTTATTCGGGTTCAAATTTAAAGACCGCCTCTACAGCAGTGTACCCAATCAACTCTTTTTTTTCGTATGGCAATACAAAGTAAACTCGTAAATATTTCGTGCATTCGAAAAATGTAATATTGTGCGGTAAGCCTTTGGGCGCAAGACGCAATACGCAATAATAATATAGTATTGTTATTTATTGCACAATTAGATTTGCGTATGTTTCTATTTATAAACTTACAGTTACGATGAAACTATAAACATCACAGTTTTTTTGGATTTAACAACATGATCAATGTGTTTTTAAATAAGAAAACCACTATAAGAAAAATATTGTAAAAATAATACGACTAGAAATACGACAAGAAATAACAGATTTATTTCTGTTATCACACCAAACATTTTACTATGAGTCCATGAAAGTATAACATTATAACATCTGACGTATAAGCCATTAATTTCTCACAAAAGTATAATGTTCTACTAGAATATATAAATAATTGGATGAAAATTCTCGATGGAAATTATGATTCATTTTTAAGCAGTGTCGACAACCAATCAATATTCGAGAAATTTCGATAGGAGTCATTAATATAACTCTGCAAAGCGTTTAACATTTAGAGATCTATACATATATATATTAATGTTATCGGACATTTTTATTGGTGCATTAATGATTCTATCAATAAACATTTGAGTCATTTACCTATGTAATAACAGTATAGAAGGGTGCACGGTGCACTATAGTGACATTGCCTATACGTAAATGTTATGTTGTGATTACGCTTAAAAAATGTACTTAGAAACCAACTGTTATAATTGCTTCAAATAAAAAGTTCATTTACACAAACACCAACTGTATACAACTCGCAGACAATTGGAGCCGAGTCATTTTGGCTGTATAATGTATGGATAATTATCTTGAAATTACGTAATTTTGAAATGTGTTACTATGATAAATAGTTAAAACGCAGTATTCAGTGCAAGTGCGTATTATAAATTCTTATTACTGGAAAAACATGTATAGGTTACATACTATGTACACCTATATTCATGTATATCGTTACAGATATAAATCGCTCTTCTACACATAGGTACTACGAGAATATGTATAATATGAAATTCACAGATGTATGCAGAATTCGTTTATGGGGAGGGATACCATTTAATATAATATATAAAATTTTTATCCCATATTATGTAAATGTAATATTTCATAAAAGAAGTCATTACACATGGTTTACTTATGGAGGATTAAACCTCTAAACCACCCCCTACCCGTCGATACGCCTCTGACGAAATTAACTAGTGACATTTTATACGGTAACGATATGAAAATCATAAAGGATGTTAATATTAATTTGTGTCTACCACCACGCCACATGTTAAAATATATATATTATAATAAATATTTGTGTGTACGCATACGCAATATTATTATGTTCTGATATATTCGTATGTACAACACATTTTAAAATCATCGAGATAGGAAATGAGTCGCGCCCGAGATAATTTATATAATGATACTTAGACTTGGCAACAGTGCGTAAATGCGCGTCGCGACCATTGTATACTAACACTGCATTCGTGTATATATACATATGGGAGGTAGACGTATACACACTTACTTACGCATACTCACACACACTCGCGCACGCGCACGGGTCCAATAAGTTTGATTTCCGGTGTTATCCGACTGACAATAATAATAATTTCACTAAATATATACTACCGAAAAATGTCCCATTGTTTCGGTTCCCCTGTGTTTCACCACTGCTACAGTCGGCAGAGTCGCGCGCGTACGGTAAAATTCTCCGCCCGGCGCCGGCGGTGCGTCCGCGTGCAAGTCGTCGAATTGTCGCGACGATCCACCGCGACCGCCGACCAACCACCTATAAAACTTCATTCGATATTCACCGGTGGCCGGAGGGGTGATACCAACGAGGTCGCGTCATTGACACTGGGGCGGAACACGAATCGTGATAATAATATTATGATACAATTGTTGGCCTCTTACTACGGATGGAAATATGCGCGGCACGTGCATTGGATTCAAAATCATTTGATGGGGTGGTGATAAACGCGCGTATATTCGATATTATGATACAGAGTAGTTTGAACATCTATATTTTATAATCGATAGTGTCGAGTCGTCGACTTTACGGGGTGTATACCTGGAGGGTAGATTTGATGATAGCATAAACAAAACTAAACGAGCAATAATTATCGTCAAATCTTTCAGGTGTGACCTGTAAATCCCTCTATCGTCGTGCGCGCGCGATTGGGAGGTTAGGACGGTTTGGTCGAAGTCAGCGTTGTCGCACTTTCTTACATTACACCTGCGTCGTCGTAGCTGTTATTGTTGTTGTTGTTGTTTTAGTACTCGGTCGCATGCATTATTGTTGTTGCCGCCGCCACCGTTGCTGCTACCACCACTACAATGCACATTGATATAACGTTTCGTCGAAAATTTAATAAAAAAAAAAAAAAGGAAAAAGACCGATATCTGCGTGGAAATAAAAATAATAATAAATATCAAATGGTAAGTAATCGTTGTCACCATCGACGCCAAATAGTAATGGGCCTCGATGAGGTCAGGCAGGAAACCCAAGAGAGGCGGTGAAATGTAAATGTTACAGAAAACGAAATGATAAATATAAACGAAAACGAAAAAAAATCATAAAACCGTTGGACGACGACGACGCCGCCGCCGCCGTTTACGTACGCGGTCTGTGTGCAGACGAGCGCGCGCACACTGCTACGCGTATAATGTAGTGCACACACACGCATGAAACGTGGCAACGTGCAATATTGAAATCAACGTCGTCGTCGTCGTCGGCAGCAGCGGCGGTGGTGTCGGTGTCGGTGTCGGTGACGACGGCGGTGGCAGCGGTGTCTCGGTGACGACAGTTATTTATTATATTGTTATTAGGAAGTATTTTTCTTCTTTTTATTATTTGTACTGAGTTCCGAGCGAGACGCGACTGAGCCGCGGAGCGAAAACTTTTGGAGAAAGGAGACCGCGAATCTGACACCGATTTTAGGGCGCCATCACGGCACGGTGAGCGAAGGGTGCTTACCGGTATGTTTTTTTTCTACTTTACACGACGCTCATCCTGACCTAACTGACATGTTTATTTTAAAAATAATATTATTATTTCAATTATAACAACAATCATTTATTTGAGGTAATAACATACCCATCGTGCGGGGGTTAGGGGAAAATCGTCGTGATTTGAAATGTCGAATACTATTAATTTTTTTTTTTAACTACTACTGCACCCATCTTACACGATAGTTACGTAAATATTATATTAAGCAACGTGCAGACGTCGTCGTTTTAATCGTGATCGGGGTCCACAAATCGTCCAAAAATATTTACGAGCACGATAATATTTTATTTTCAGGAGTGTACACGGAGGGTTTTTATTAAAAGTTCACCTCCTCTTCGAAATTTTAGGAAAATTATCAAGTTCAAGTATATGTTTTTATAGAATAAAAGTGATATTTGCCAATTACGTTTTTATCATATATAAGCCTGTAAATATATACAACCTTAACCTCTCTCCCACCCCCTCCCCCAAAATACAAATTATTTACCCGCCTGTTTTATTTATATTATTGTATTATTATTGTCTTTATTCGGTTATATTTTCGAGTCCATACATGATTTTGAACGTTTCAAATAAATATTATGTACTATAAGGAAGAATAATTATTATTGTTGTGTATACAAAACGATATTTCAACCAGATTGTCTTTAAAATAAACGTTCGACAACAATCATAATATGTCAGGTATTTATATCGAATTTGAAAGTAAAATGATTGTATCTTCATAATATATTATTACATATTATTATAGTGTATACGTCGGTAGGAATTTTAAATGCGATTTGTTTGTATTATACATATGTATACGTAATAAACGTGTACGATCAATGTGCGTTGTGCACCATAACGTATTAATGAGGAAAACATACATAATAAAAAAAAATCCCTGTTATATTATTTATTAGTTATTAACCTAATTAATTATTTATTAATAATTATTATAAGCAGTAACACTAATAATCTTAACTTAGAATTAATCCAAAGTTGTAAACAGTTAAATATTCAAATTTCGTATTTCACTTGGCATTAACTGAAGTATAGGTATCTTTATATTTTTAAGCACTATAATTAAATCCTGTACCACGTATTACAGCTTATAATTGTACGTATTTTTACCTATTACATATATTTAAAATGTAAATACAGTTAATTGATGATAATGAAGGTTTATAATATATGTATTCTACAAATTTGTTGTAACAAGTGAATATAACAAACCTCGAAATATAGCTCCAGGGCGCTCCAGGGGTAAAATTATTAAAATTACGTTCAATATCAGTATAAAAAAATAACTGTATTGGAAAATAAATGTCAGTGTCCATTACAATATCCATCAATATGCCATCGTGATATATTCGAGATTTGTCAGTCATAATAACATTATATATGAGGTACATAAAAATAAATTCGTTTTACATAATATATTCTTGTATAATAGCGGAATAATATACTCACTCGTTAAGCATTAACGTCTAACGTTTTCAAAAAATTATTCGAATAAGTTAAAGCTAGCATGTTATGACTGTATCCAAATTGTCTCTCATACTTAAAAACTGTCATCCAAAATTAGATTCAGGATTATTTTAGGTATTTCACTAGTTGGGTCCCAAATATTTTTCGGTAAGTATGTATACTGCATCGTATTGTATCATTTATATCACAGAAGTGATAATTCGGTCACCCGTCTAATTAGCGCGGTGAGTTCAACGCAAAATATATGGATGCATGAGTATACGACATTTATAGACTAGATGTACATTTGACGTAGGTAATTATATTTCGATGCATTTTTTCAAATGTACATATGTTGAAATATCGTCTAACATCGAAATAAACTAAATCTCACCGTTATATATTATGTTCGTGCAGTCGATATTGCCACACTGTGATAAACATATAACATAAGCATACAAAATTATCGGACAATAAATAATGTAGGAAATGCCTAAAATAATTTGGAATTCAATTAGTAAAAATAAAAATAATTAGGATATAATCTCTGAATTCATTGGTAACCCGATGATTTTGCAGCATACAGAAACGTTAATAATTCATTTAATATGGTTCAGCCATTCAGGTTATCTAATAATATTTACCATTATTTATTATTTACGAGTATATGTTAATGCATAATATAAATTATAAAAATTAGAAGAAAAATTTAAATTGCTTTTATAGTCTAGGAACAAATTATTTGAATACATCTTTTGTAACGACTCATGAAACCAAGAAAACCCATGAATATTATTATTGGTACGTTATCAATACCGTTTTCGATATTGTGACTATGAGTGATCACATAATACATAATATAATTTGGTTTTGTGAACCAAAACTTTCATCGTATTTAGTTGTATCTCCAAACAAATACTATATTCGTAAAATCGTAACAAAAAATAAACTTAATACATACTATTGTACTTGATTTGAATTCAATATGGGACAAAATTATGTTACGAAATCCGTGTCGTCAATCCGTGAAACACGTCTACTATGCGGTAAAATATAATTGTACATTATTATAATATCGATTACTGGTGTTTAACATTGTTATTGCTATCACTATACTATGACGATGACGATGATGATGATGGTTGATGATGATAATAATACAAATAAAAACAAAATACTGCAGTAACCGCCAATATGGTATGTCTGAGGGTGTGTAATCAATGTTACATTTTATCTTAAATCTAACTATATAGAACATTCTATAGAACGGCTCGTAATAAATATGGTTATACTATGGCAGACATAATAATATAATATCACAAAATACCTCAGTACACGTTTAAGCACTCTGATTTAGTATGTGTTCGTCGGTTGCAAGCATCATCACTACACCAATATGTACAAACGTCTGTGTCAGGGAGACGGCAAAATGATAACCTTTGGCTTCGTTACGATAAAACAAAATAAATACTATGATGTATCTACCTAACAACCGTTTGAAATAGACGTGGAGTTGTGGAAGTCTATAACTGACAAACGAAACAAAAAAAAATATAATAATAATAATATAATAACATTACAACGCAATAAAATTCTTGCGGTTATTTGTTTAAAAAACAAAAAAATTAACGCGTCATCCACGCTACATATTTACATATAAATTAATCAAATTCAAAGAATATACAAAATTATTATTACCAATATTGACGATAACGTGAAAAACCGCGTGATTATAATTAATATTAATAAAATCTCAATCACAGAAGATTACTCTTTTACACTCTGTTGTCAAATATTTATCAATTATAATATATAATTATATATTTTCGATGTTACCACGGTTACACGTCATATAGTGCCATTATATTGTATTGTTATATCCGATTTGAATATTGATTTGTTAGTGACATACTCAATTTATAAATATCATAACAATTATTGAATGAAATATGTGTCATTGGATAGGAAAGCAATTCGAAATCGAATTATATTAACCCCGTAAATTTCAAAATATACACCCGAATTCAGAATTGATACGTATCTAAAAGTTATTATTCTGACAATACCTATATTATACTAGTATAATATATATATATATGTATATATGGTAGGGATATTATTGTATATTTTTTTTGTTAAAACTATTAAAAGTCGACTGTTTTTTAATGGTGCCAAAATATATTTTCATATTATTAAACAGTTAAACCGCCGTTCAAAAAATTACTACTTAAAACGAAAAAGGTGATGTAATACAATCCCATCAGATGAGCTACACTCCGTGCGGCGAACATCGACCAAGGCTACTTTAAGATTCCGATTAATAATATAATACTATCATCAATAAAACACGTCGACCGATTAAAATTTCTTTTGCGATAAAAATAGAATGACATATTTTCTAATTAAAAGGTGTGGTGGATATATCAACGGTCAAATATCGTGTTAATTAATAGTGTAATAAACACCCGTCAACTGTACGTGAGAAAATATAAATAATAAAAATAATTCGATAGAAATCATCATTCGCTGTATCGTGACAAGTATAATATATCCTATTTTTCGTATCAACGGATTATTATTATGTGTAATTATTGTTAAAAAGTGTACACTATATTATAGTATAGCTGTAATATAGTAACTATATTATACGACTATAATAGTATATTTGAATAATAAATCATTTATACCAGGCTAAAACATAAAAAAGAAACTATTACTTTGATAAAAGAAAAACATTGGGAAAAAAATACGCTGTACAGTCAACACTGCTGCTCATTGATCGCAGATTTTTATTATTTTAATGAGTCGAATCGTTTCTAGAAAATATTTTTTACTCAATCATAGTAATAATAAATAATAATTACGCTTAGTGTAATTGTGTGAACCTCACCTGTAGAAGAAGAAAAAAATTAAAAAGATATAAGACGAAACTTGAGGAAGGATAAGGTGCAACCGTGAAAACTAAAATGACATATTTAAAGTTAAAGTCATGAGATATGGCATTTCTTATTAATGAGGAATACAGTCTTGTAGATACAAATAGCATAGTACTACATACATTTGTTTCATACATAAACCATTGCTAATATAGGACATTTTTCATATTTTTTCATAATAAACAGTAACAAGTATTTTAGATTTTAAGAACTATTTTTCTAGTATTTGCAAATTTTTAAAAATTTGTTTGTGAAAACAGATTTATTTAACGTTTATTATAAATCATGAGAAAGTTACATGAGAAAATAAGCGAACTGATAATAATAAGTTCGGCGATAGGTATTTGATTTTAGATAATTACATACATATTATTTTTAAAATCAATTAGAAATATTATTTGTAAAAATCTAAATCTAAAATTTAATATGTTTAATATTAAGTTCATTAATTTATTAATTAAAATAAAAACTTATTAAAAGATAGTATTTTTATATTAGATTATTAAATACGTATATTTCAATATAATAATTACTAATTAGGTTAATTTTAACACATTTTATAGCGATATTGCTATAGAATCCAAACCCCCAATAAATCCGTGAATACGAAAACTAACATTTAGGTTGTCGAACAATAAACAAAGTTATCGATGTATCAATTATCTTAATATTTTGTAGTTTTAATAATTTGAAAAGTAAATTTTACAATAATTAATTAACATATCAGTTAGATGTGTCTTGTAAGATCTTTATTTATTCACTACTAATAAATTGTTTATTTTGCTTATTATTATAATAATTAATTGTTTCATTAAAATGTATATATTTAAACAAATTAACTTAACTCAAATATTTTATAAGTACGTATACATTTAAATAAATCAATCAGTATTTTAAAATAATTAAATAATTAATATTATTTTTTATGTTCATTAGAACTTGTCAAAGTGTACTAGGTTTGTATACCTATCTAGTTACGGATAAGTATATTATTATGCGTAATTTTATCTCTTTCGTTTTTATGTTACTTTCTTGAGACTAATATAAAATATTCTAATGTGCAATTCTGAGTGAAAATCGTACTGGTAGATAAATGCCGGTCTAATACAGTAACGCAGAAACCACTTGTTGACAATACAATAACAATACTAAGGTAAAACGTTCGTATTCGTTAGCTTCACGTACGTTACGTGTCGTCTTGTCATACAACACGTGTGAATCTAAAATAGTCACATGTGCCGTAAATATTTCGTATTTACCAATACAAACAGAATATTATGATAAATTGAAAATAATTCAATTGCTAAAATAAATGTACCTAACCGATAATAGTTTAATGTAGTTTAATGTGCCCATTATATGTTATATTCGTCCGTAGTTTTTTTGGAGAGTTTCTGAAGGAGTTTTAACTTTTAAGTGTTTTGTATGGTATACTAAATGAAAATAAGGTAATTTCTAGGAAGTTCTTGGACAGTTCGCAGTCAAAGAGCGTAATTGAAACTTGTTTCGAGGCCCGTCCGTTGTAGTCAGGATACATTCACAATAATTATTGAGTTCACCCTCATTGAGTTACGGTTATTTGTTTTCTCAAAAAGTTTTCAACCATATTTAAACTGAGTAAAACCTTTGGGGTTTATGTTCAATCATCAGTCGTCACTAATTGTTTTAAATAGTTTCTAAATGGTTTTCCCAGGAAATGTCTCAATTTTAAACTCGTCTCAGGTGATAAATAGTTATATACACCTTTACAATATTTCAACGGAAATTGTAATTCGGTTATCTTTATAAATTAATATACTTATGAAATAGTTATTGATTAATACACAATAATAATGATTTTCGTTATTCGTTAATAGAATACCTATTAAACATTTTGCATTATAGAAAAAAAACCAAAAATAATTTGAACTTATATTTATTCCAGCGGTTGAAGCGAAAGTATATAATACTTTTTAAAAATGGAAAATTTAGTTTACAAAATTTCGGAACTTAACTATTTGGATTTTATTATATAATATATACAACAAATAGTAGTTACAAATCAATAGGTAGGTACTAGGTACATACAAATATTTAAAACTTAAGAAATTGTATTAATAATCAATTGGTTATTTCTTGTCATAATTAGATATTATATTTTTATGAATGTGGATCTTATTTTATGGAATAACTGTATAGAAAATAGATTATGATAAAAATACTATTCAAAATTGTACCCAACATTATCAAGTATTATATAAACAAATTTAAAACTTTAAAAACATATAATTAAATATGATATTTCGTAATGAATCAATAAACAATTTCTTTCAAAAAAGAAAGTAATACATTTTTATTTTTAAACAATAATTGTATAAAATTTTCTTTAACTTCTATTACCATGGAATACTTATGCAATGTAACAATAATAACGTCAAGGAATAACGTACAATAAATTGCAAATTAAGTTTGTTTTAGAAATTACTTACCCGTACTTTAACATTATAAACCTATCGCCAATACGCAATATATTGTTAAACCTGATAATACCGTAATATTTTTCGGTTCACCTCGTTAAAATACGATAGTATTAAAAAAAAAAAACATAGTAAACCCAAAAACTTACGAGTTACGACTGCTCACTCACTAGAAAATCTCAAATCGTGTGGTATATAATCACAAAAATATAAAAGACTAAAAGAGCGTAGTAGTAAATGTATGTACTTACTGCTTACGGTGCCGGACACAGTCGGATATTAATACAATAACCAATTTTCCTGGGCGCGAAAAAAATATTCAAAACTGAAATTTCACTGGATGGGGCGAATTTTTCAAAACCACCGCGAGGAGAATAACAAACAAAAATAAAATAAATTAAAGACGCACTTAGTGGAAAAACCACTTCGCATTGGTGTATAATATGAATACGAGCGAATTTTCGCGGCAAACGATCGCGGAGAAGAGCACCGGTGGCAACGACAGCGACGACGACGAGTGTGGAGTGACGTCGGCGGCGACGGCGGCGGTACGGCACGACACCACGATAGACACAATGTGTGTGCGGCGCGCACGGTGCGGCGGCGCAGCGTCGGAGGTGGTGGTGACGACGACGACGACGACGACGACGACGGCGGCGGCGGCGGAGACGAGCCCCAAGGCTATTACGCGCGTTAAGTGCCACGCCCGCGCCACCCACCCCACCCCATACCCATTCGTGCAGGGAGCGCGCGCGCAGACCGCCGCGCTAGACACGCGCCCGTCCGCCCGCTGCTACCGCCGACGAATTTCGTCGCTCGCGTTATCATGATATTTTTCACGCGGGTGCACGTTATCAGTATTTGCCCGAAATAGCACACGTGCTCACGTGATAACAGCCGCGGTACATAATATTGCCGTCGGATATGGACGTTAACATGGCCGACGACTTCGGTCAATAGTTTTTTTTTTTTATTTTGTTTATTTTCGCACTCTAGTACTCTACGCTCCTCCTCGGACGTATCCCGACGGTAATCGGCGTGACAACAGTTGCCAAAGATCAAATTTTTTTCTGTACGGTCATTTTTTTTTTAAATTTAATTCAAGACTGCCCGCCGGAAAGGTCGAATGACGAGCTCAACGTCTTTTCAGCGACCGAATGAAATAAAGGTTACATCGGCGTATTTATAGAAATGCTACAACGGGGAATCGCCTCTCGGCCACGGGTGCCGTAGACAGACCTATTATAACTTCCATTGCACCTGTTTATATATTGGGAATCGGGCTCGTTTTCGAGTGCATAAAAATATTCCCAGTATGTCTGCAAGACGATCACCGTTGCAGGCGAACGCTGAAGAAACGTTCCATTTCATTCCCCCGAGCGTCGCAGTGCGCGTTGTAAAAAAATTGCACAATTTCTGCCTCTAGAAAAACACGGCGTAATCTTATACTTTGGCAACTATTCGCGGGACGCAATATTTTTATTCCTGGACAGCGCAGCGTTTTTATTATATAATCGATTAAGGTCTTCGATGGGAACACTATGACGTGTTTACGATCTTAGCGGTTTTTACCTGCCTTGGACATTGATAATGAAGTTCCGGATAGGCATATTAACTATAGTAGATGGGGCTGTAGTCTTTTTCGTGGAAAAGAGAAAGAATATTATAATAAATAGTATTATGCTATTATTATTTATATTCTTGGGAAGTTTCTCTGTTTAACATAAGGTATATTTTCACGGGCGTATGTAATTTGGTCCAACCCGCTCAAAAAACATATGTAATTTGCGCCACAAAAAACTAAATAAAAGCAGGGCATTATTTAATCTACGCGATATTGTACCTTCAAAAATTATATTTTGTGCTACTTTAAAATAACTAAACAATATTTTTTTTTACAGATTGCATATTTTATTTTTAATCATTGATCAATCAAATTTATTAAATACATTTTTGAAATACCTTTAATACCAATAATAATATAATACTTATAATACTTAGCTTGCTCGCCTTTCTTTTATACTTGCATCTTAAAGACGAAACTAAGCTTTTTTTATAAATTTTCTTTTGTCTATAGTCTTCATATATTTTTTGAAAATTTTTAACCAATTTTTATTTGAAGTAGAATTCCGTTTTTTGAGATGTATACTATTAATTAATAACTATATTATAATTAATGTTTCTGTTTGAAATCTTTTCGGTACGTCCAAAAAGTGGTAAATAGTAGGATGTGGGTGATAGAATCATAGACCTTGTATACGGTATAAGTAAGTTATATACTTTTATATAAGGTCTATGGATAGAACTATTAATTATTAACTTACGATTGCATCGTACATTTTATGATTCACAAGCATTTATAGTGAGAACTAGTAACGTGATATTTGCAGCACATATTATTGTCGGAAATTTAAGCGAAATTTGGAAGGGGCTTGGGTGTGTTTAGCACCCTCAATTTTGAAATCAGCACCCCCAAATTGTTTTATGTTAGTTTAAATTTTTAATAGTATTAGGTATCCATAAACTTAAGATAACATCATGAAAAAATGATAGAAGAGCTTCAGCACCCCCAGTTTTTTCATTGAAATTGCGCCCCTGAGTTTATGTGTCAATTAAATAATTCGTTTATTTTTGAAATCTTGTGTCATTAGGATATGATGACATAAAATTTTCAATAAAGCAGTCACTAACCTCATTTGAAGGTAGGAATGGCAACCCAAACATGAGATTTAACCACTTGTTATCTTCTGTTTTATTATTTTGATTTACATTGGATAGACCTATAATTCTTGAATTTTTTTATATCACGATTGAGCGAGATAAAATCTACAACCAAATATTTCAATATCTTCCCACATTTGTTTTAGTGCTACATAAATTGCTTCTTCAAAATCAGAAAAATGTTTAGGTTTGTAACAGAGTTCACGTGCATTATACAGTGTTATGATATTTTAAAATAAATTGACGTAAGATGAAGTATTTTTGTTTGGAAGTAATGCAAATAAAAGTGGTATATAATGATCAATACGTAAACCACGCAAAGAAAACAATTGCATAAATAACTTTGGTATATCGTATATTCGTATATAGCCGATGCGATATCAGTAAATTTATCAGTTGGTAAATTCCAACAATTGAAGTTAAAAGTGTGGCGCATATTACATATTCCATTTCGTTTTCTATCGTGGCGCAAATTACCAAAATCAATTTTTAGATGTGGCGCAAATTATAACTAATAAAATTGGCATAAATACCATCTCCCATTTCGCCGACCAAAAATTCCCCCTCCCGATTAGGTTGAATAGCCAAATCATTATTTTATTATCTATGGCCCTGGATAAGTATTAAATGTATTTATCGCTCTATGAAAAACACCGTTTATCTTATCATCGTAATAATAACG
The DNA here is from genome assembly GCF_003676215.2 of Rhopalosiphum maidis. NCBI lineage: Eukaryota > Metazoa > Arthropoda > Insecta > Hemiptera > Aphididae > Rhopalosiphum > Rhopalosiphum maidis. The sequence continues at coordinate 45,812,710 of NC_040878.1, forward strand.
ATTTAACAACGTTCGTTTTCGTACGATTTCAATAATTTTATTTAAAATAATTCATCAAATAATAATTAATCATATTATTTATTTGTAAAATTGTAATCCATACGTTAATTACGATATTATGTATGCCAATATTCCATACACATGGAACACGCGCGGGCTGTTTATTTTTTTAATATTTACTTAACAGCGATTGATCGTGTCAATACTCGGTTACGTGTCACATATATTATTATTACTGAACACACTGTGTTACTTATAATTGTTTATGAGATGGCCAATTATTATATAAGTGCACACACAGTTTAGTGTGATGGTTCCCATTACACATTATATCGTCCTAATAATATATTGTAGAGTCGATCAGATTATTCGTATACCCTTTTGACATTTTTTCTTCTGTCTATATATTTTATGTATAGCATTACTACCAACTTATATAATGTTTTAAAATTGTTAAATAGGTGACGCATGAACGTTAATCAAACCCAAGGTCAACTTACTTACGAACAAACTCAAAAATATGTAAACTATGTTTGTTTATATTTATTTGTACCAGTCAACACACCGCGGTGTAATAATAAATAAACACAGCTTGTACAAATTATAATAATAATAATAATAATAATTTAAATTCGTAAATATTCGTGTATTGGGTAAGAAACAAAATAATATACTCATGTATATGGGTATATCTACAATATTTCCATATTGGTATGTTTATATTATGTCGGTGATCCGGGAAATTAATGGCGCCACAATGTTTTCGTCAACATAGTTTTATAATGATAAATTCGTATCCAAGTGCGTTGAACGCACATATTTCGCTATATCATAATTATAGTATTAACTGTAAAAAATGATAACAATTCAGTTAACTAATGCCAATCAAAATTAAAAAGAGTAGTCGTACGCTCGTATCACATTTTTACACATTACTATTTAACAATTTTAACTCTCGTTGTTTGTCAATATAATATGCACATTAGATTTGTTATTTGTTTTTTTTTTTATATCAAAACGAAAGATAAATAGGTTGGTTATGTGTATAAGAGCTAATGGAATTATTTAAACAAAATTTTTCCAAATTACTATCATAACTATTAATTATTAGTTGCTATTTTGACCACTGTCAATATTCATTTGTATATCTCTCTTGTGGTTTGCCTAGTGTCTGAATATCCCTACTTCAATATTAAAGTTTTAAGTTCTTCAACCAAACGTGGCACAATAAAAATTATCGCTTATATTACACGTGCACGGTATATCAGATAGATAATTTATTTCACTCTGTTTGGTCCATTAATCGTTATCGTCTGAACTCAGGTGCATAAAGTGTACATGTTTAGCATGACCTGCAGCTCAACTAAGATAATATCGTTACATGTATATCAAATCTTATTGTACTCATAACTGTGTAACACTAATATTATTACGGTAACTATGTTTACCTAAATGTGTTGAAGGCGATAATTTTTAATATTGACTTCTGCGACAATCAGCTGACGAATGAGAGTTATGAGTTTAGTTACAGAACAATAGAAACGAGCCCATATCGTACTTACTGAACAGTAACCGTTACCTGCAGGCTGCAGCAGTTCTCGGTTAGGTTAGGTGTACATTTTACAACCATTAAATTTTTTTTAACATTCTGACCAGTCTACCTCACTTCTTTAGCAACAGTCGTTATTTTACTACATTTTCATAGCGGTGACGATTAGATGATTAAACTATTTATCTATATTATATATTTAAATAATTTACTCTTAATGTAAACTCTAATATGTAAATGTTTAGATTAATAGTTAACAATATGTAGGTACCACTACGTTCTATGAGCGTTTTTATTTTTAAATGGTGTGCCCTATGAAATATTTTTACCAAATACTAACATAATATGTGATGGAAAACAATTTGTTTTACAAAATATCGTAACGATGATTAAATATTCAAATATTTTTATATAATTTATTATTATTAACTGATAGTAGATTTAATTAATCGTATATACTGATACTAAAATATAAATTTTATAGAGGGGTAAGATAAGTATCTTTCTATTCTTTTTCAAAAAACTATTCTAATACATTATCCTAAAAACTTGCTAACTTATAATAGTTTTACAATTTTTTTATATTAACGAAAAAAGTAAATTGCTCTAGCATCTAGCGGTTTTACACTTTAAATCTAACCAAATTTAATTCTTAAAATATTCTCATAATCACAGTGCTATTTTCTATTTTTTAAGTAGTATTAATCATAATAAATCATCATTGAAGTAAAAAAAACTAACGTATGACTTATATTAATAGATTTAAAGGTTTATGTATTTCATAATGATTAGTGATTTCAAGATCCGAATTAAGAGTAGAATCGGGACCCGCCTATGTTAAAGACCAAAAATGCAATTATTGTAAGATATTAAATCTAAGTTTTTAAATTACTATTGTCTGTTTTCGAATATTTACATTTTTCTCACGATAACGGCAAAAATAATATTAATTTATTGCTATACTTTTAGTATAGAATATTTTTATCATTGATATTTTTGCCATTTAGTCATAATAAATTACATCGAAAATGGCAAAAAATCATCATGGACTCTAAAAGCATACATTATATATAATATAATATCAATATAGGTATTGTTTGAAATAAAAATACACTTCAGTAGTGCAGAGATGATAAAAAAAAAACATGTACAATTTTATTTAAAAATAATAATAATATCATTGATTAAATTTACATAATATTCGTAAATATATAAATTAATTAATAGTAATATAACTAGTAATATTTTTAACAGTGATTAATTATAAAGTTATGTATACAGTGTACACCAATACGATATACCAATATTATATTACAATGTTCAATTAGGGATAAGAATATATAGGAATGTCGAATATATTATTTTCTATTGACGGGGGCCTACATCCAATTATCGGCCCCTCTAAGTCTTAATCTAGACTAGATGATATAAAAGTTATCTGTATAGATATAATATAATATATACTATATTATACTCTTATATAATATTTACCCTATATATATACAATATATCATAAAGATTCAGTTTTATTTTTATCTAGTTGATTGCGAGTTCCTAAATTTATATAGTTATATAATATTTCTTGGTTTTGAGTTTTATAAAATTTGGATAAAATTCATGTAAGTAAAATATAATATTTAACTAATAAGGAATCATAAACGCAAATAAAAGAAGATTTATAATGATTTTGAGCCAGACATGTGAAAAATATTGTAATAGTGTTCTAAAAATTCTCCAAATTTTTCAAATATTTAGTTTACACATAGATGATGAACAATAGCCTGTACTTTCCACAGTAACGAGTCAGCTGTATACGAATATATACATAATATAGAGGCAAGGATGTGTTTAATTTTTTTTTTCAGAAATCCCCTCCGGTACGTACTATGTGCGTTCGAAAGTCAGCTACGACAATAGACTTATTATGTTTTAGTTTTTTTCTCTCTTTTCTTTTTTATTAGAAATATACATAATATAAGGCGAGCGAGTTGAACGCGTGTGTTGTGGAGATGCAAGAGAAGAACACAAGTGGGTGTGCCATTTGGGCCGACCATGGTTGTCGCTTTCACAGTTTCATGTGTTGTCGCAATGCCGGGAGTGAGAAAAACTAAACAAAAATAATGATAATAATAATTGTCAAATATTATACATAAGTAATTTGCAGAATACCCAGTTTTTTAATAAATGAATTCCATAACATTCAGAAAAGCACTACGATCATAATATTACATTTGTAATCTATCAATTTACTAGAAAAATCACTCTTGCCACTCCAGATTAATTCAGATTATATAATTTTACATATAAAAGCAAGACAACTTTTAAAACAGTCATTGATAGAAAGTTTTAAAAGTACCTATTATTGCATTAATATAAAGACGTAATAATAATATATCTATATTTTATATATAATTATACTTAATGCATATTAACTTATAAACATAAACATTTTAAGTTAAAGCTACCTAGGACAAACACATATAATATTTTAAATTATAATACACTGTAAAATTAAATGTATCAACTATTAGTGTTACAATAGTACAATACAAATATCAACAATTTACTTAAAAATGTATTTCCTTTAAATTTTAAATAAAATAACCATTGAACGTATTCTTTAATTATTCCATAAAAATTCAACATTTTAATTTTATTAAGCTGAAAAAAATATATTTATATTTTGAGAATTCCAGTCCAACCAGTGTTATTTTTACAAATATAGAAATAGATAAGGTATTTGTTGTTATTATATCTTCAAGTAGTAGTTATCTATATAATAATCCGAAAATATTTGTTTTAAAAATTAGTAAGGTATATATAAAAATTGCACTAAAAATGTGTAGAATTACTTGAATTTAAATTCAACACTTTTGCGCGCAAAATACTCAAATATCAACTTACTTACCATCAAAATCACATTATGAGAAGTAAGTACTAAAAAGCTTTCAATACTTATTTAAACCTATTAAAAATTTAACAATTCAGTCCAAATTCCAATAATATATAGAAATATATTTATAAATTATTTTTATTATAAATTTGATAGATGTTGAATTGTAAAGACTATTTAAAAACGTTTAAGAATAATATAAATAATATAATTCTATAAAAAGTTCGATGTATTATGTCTTTAAATTAACTTCCATATTAATTTTATAAAGTTATAAATGCATAATACATTGATTACAATTATTCATATTTGAATAAGTACTTCTTAGTTCTTATACGTACTACCTACTATAAACATGTATAATATACATCTTGATTTAGACTTTATGAATATTTGTATATCAATTTATGTATTCTTTGTTGAAATTAAATTAATTTTACATTATTATTTATTATAGTTTTTTTTTTATATATTGAATTTCGGGAATCATTATATGACAGTGTATGTCCATGTCCCATGGTATCCAGTAAGTAATGATAATAATTATTTCATTCCAAATTTTTTCCAGAATTATAAACTAGTCATATATTATATTTATACAACATATAATATACAATACATATTAATACATGTAATATATTTATAAGACATTTTAATATATTTTATTAATAATTAAATATCTATTCAGACATTTATAAACAGAGTGGTCAGGTATTCATACCTCCACTAACCGAAATATTTAAAAAAATGTTTTCTTATATTATTCATTATCCATAAAGAAATTCATAATTTTTATAAAGATTATTATCAAATAATTTTGTGGAAACAAAACGATAAATTAACAGAGTTTGTTTATTGACGATAGAAATGTTAAGTTAATTTATTTATAACCTCCCGTCCTCTCCCCTAACACAATATTTTTTTCTGAAAATACGCGTTTTTATTAATACATCATTCCTAGTAATTTTTTTTAGTTCATTCTCTATAAAACCCTACGTAAAATAGCTTATTATTACTGTCATAAGACACTTACACAAACACGAATTATATTGATATGTACCTATATTATATTTGTGGGAATATGTATTATAAAATTTGGACATATAATATAAGAGAATGGTTGGTGTCAAATAAGAATCACATTTTTTATCGAAGTCGAAAAACTCTGTACAGAACCTCACAACAGTACATAAAATTGTAAGGCTTTGATATATATATATATATATATATATATATATATAAGCAAGTACATACAGAGGAACTTAAGGAGTGGGGGATCAATACGTTGACGTGCGACCACTCGTGTCGATGATAAGGGAGATCACCACCACCCCGAAGGGTTGGTAGCCACACTGAGGGGGCGGTGATCAATACGGTGCCGTGGGTCAGTAAACCTCACCTACTACACCGACTTCCACAATATCATCCCTTCCCCTCTTCAAAATCCCCACCACCACTCTAGAGTATATATAATATATATGTGTGTGTGTGTGTGTGTGTGTTTTTAATGTATAAACTATATATATAGACATACGGTACATACACAGGGGCTACATAACAAGCACCTGTAAGGATTCTTCCGTTCAGCATACCCCGGGCTCTTCTCTTGCTCACTTCAGTGTATGTTTAGTCAATATAAGAGTCCCCTATTCTTTCTCATCCACTCACTCATTCTATCACTGATGGTCGGCATATATTTTGCATCGATGGTGAACGGTTGTACAACTACACTTTTTTTAATTATAGAGTGTTTTTTTCGTTTCAGTTGTAATTTATATTACAGCATTTTAGATATTATATATTTATATGGGCGAAGTACCAAAAAATTTGATCATTTTATTATTGTAACTGGTTGAGCAATAAGCAGCTATCATCGATAAAAACAACAAATTTTGTTACAGAATCTAAATACGTTAGACGTTTTTTGAATAAACTTGTTGCGTTATTGAAACGAATTTTTATAAATTTCTTAATATACCTAAAACGCTATTTTTATTTAATTTAAAAACACTCCTAGATAGCGCTAATGTTTTGAATTTCTGGTATACTTGTCTCTTATTAGTTATTACTAATCGTATTGTCTTCTAGAATGTTACTTATTTAGGCCGCTAAAGCAGGATAACGCTATACTATTAGTAGTAATACTAGGAAAATATTTTCTCAAAATACATAAATATGGATAAAAAAATTTTAATGGGGTAGTCACTCTGCTGTTTAGTAGGTGTTACCTATTACCATTATAGTATCATATATTGTACTCAATGCTATTAGCTACTATATTATGATGACTTATTTCGAGGGGAATTTTATCCCAATTTTATCCCAATTTTTGTTCTATTTGCGCCAAGTATTAGTATAAGGGTATTTATAAAAAATAAAACAAAACATACAATGAATTATTAAGTATTTATTATTAATTTATGTTTTTTAAGAGTTGCTTAGATGCTAGACAATAACAGGGTATCTTCTACTTTTCAAAGCTCCAAATAGCTTGATTTAAATCTATTAGTGATAGTGAAGCTGTTTCCTTCTCTACACCTATAACTAATAAACTAATAAGGATACAGTCATACAGATACCCTATAATTATTTATACATTAGCACGAGCTACGAATCATGATTAAATTTTATTTAGGAATGACATGAATGTCATGAATCATGGATTGGGGATCAAAACTAGCACATACCCGGTCCGGCCGGCTCGACAGAGGCCCACTTCTTGCAAAGAGGGGAATGGGGAATGCCCACCCTGCCTTACAAAAGACGCCACTGGAGTAACCTAAATTTTTAAAGATATTTTTATTGATAATTTATTATCTATTATTATTTATTAATACGGCAGATTTAAATTAACTTTGAAACGGAATAACGGAATATGTTCTTATTTAGTCTAGTTATTAGTAATTTTATTAATATGAAGAAACAAAGTACAGGTACCAATTATTTGATTGAATTTGTATATTATTTATTATTGTGCATAACTCATGAGTTATTATATTTATTAAATTTTACTTGTTAACACATGTATACATAACTAAATCGTGTTAGTTAAAGTAGGTAATACATTAGAAAATTATCGAGTTAACATAATGAAAAAACTTTTTTTCATACTAACAAAGATAATATGATATATATCATATTATATATAATACAACAAAATCATAATTTTTATTAGAATTTATTGTACAGCTTCGTGTTGGTATGATTTCAATATAATATTTTATAAGGATTCATCAAAAATATTGATTTTTTAGTTTTTTAATATAGTGAAATAATAAATATTCACATAATTACATTTAATGATTCAAAATTAAAAAGATCACTAAATAAAATATGTATAATATTTAAGCGATATAAAATATATGTTTGTGTAAATTATGTAGCATATGTATTATGTATATCTTATGTATAAATTACTAATGATTTATATTTTACGTATGTATAGTAATTAGTAGGTACAATATATAATATGTACGAAAAATGTATAGTCAGTTATAGGTAGTTAAGATTAAAATAGCAATAAAAACGTTTATTTTAATTGTACAAAGCCGTGTTGCAGGAAAATAAAATTAGCGCATGTGTATAATAATTATTTTTAAATAACACGAACTAAACATAAAATCATGTAACATTTTAAATAATGTAAAACTTGTTTTATTTATTGGTAACAAATCAACGAGTAAGGAAATACTTATATGAGTACTTAACTTACTTTATTCCACATTTCATAAATCATAATATCAGAAGTGTCAGTTTCGGGATGAATCAATTTTAATCGAAAACGTCTTTTAACATTATGTACCGCTTAGTTTTCATTAAGATAAAAGAAAATACAATCAATTATTAAAATTACGTTACATTAAATAATAATTTTGAAAATCTACTCCTATGTATTTTGAAAACATTCTGATTGTGGTTGGCTATTTATAAATAATTGTATTTCATTTTATTCTACAAAAAATTCTGAAATAACCACTATAATTTGAAACAGTGATTTATTTTATTAATGACTCATTATAGAATTTTTATATAAACATATAAATATGTATAATAATAACTAATGAGTAAACAAAATAAATTATGTTAAAGATAACATTTTTTTTTTAACATAATTTCTTTATTAGGTAATCTGTTACAAAAGTTGAACAATAAGCTTAATTGATAATTTAATTTTAAGTAAACACAGGAAAACACAGAGTGAAGAGACTTCCCAGTGGAGGTACTTCGTCAAAAGATAGTTTATTATACCTAACTTATGCAATTAAAATTAAATTTTTTTTTTACATATATTTATATAACAGCTAGTGAATTTATACTCATGTGAACAGATCACGACACAATTGTTTTTTTAATCTCTTTTGGGGATATGGATATGGAAGCGAGTTGAGAAATAAGTGGATTGGGTTGACGACATAATCGATTATTGAAGCGTTTGTAATATAGTTTGGCTAATTCCATGACCGTAGATATTTTTAGATTGGAGTGGAGGGATTTATTTGAGACATAACATGGAGCTTTTAAAATGGTACGAAGAATTTTAGATTGGACTTTTTGGATACGATTGGGTATTTGAAATTTTTTGCTGATGCCGTATGTCCAGATGGGTTTAAGCTCTAAGCAATAGTTTGTAAATTAATAATTTATTTGGTAGTTTTATATTTTTGGAGGTTAGCAAGGGACGGAGGAGGCGTAGGCGATTATTTAGAGATTGAACTTTGTTTTTAATATGAGGTAGCCAGGTAATGTACACATTAAGCTATAGATAAAGGTTGACTATTGAGAGAAAGTGGCTAACATATTCCTTGACGGAGAGTGAAGGTGAAGCAATGGATGGACTTATTCTCGTCCATTTTAACTCCCCATTTTCTATACCAGGTTTTGGGAAGGTAGAGATGATTTTAGACGTAGAAGGAAGCTAGATAGGGATCTGCACTGACGGCTGTGATAGCTTTGTCGTCAGAAATGCAAATAAATGATATATTATGCTTAACTTGTATATAATTTGTTATATCGTCTAATTAAAAAAAAAAAAACATGTTATGACGACATAATATAATGTTTGTATAATATTATATTATATTTATAGAGCAACGTATACAATAAACATTCTACGTTAGTACGCTTATACTTAAATTATTTTAATATATGGCTAAACGAAATAATCATAATAATTATCAATATTTCAGTACAAAGTTTTAGGTATTTTGTATTTAAAAAAAAAATATTACTGACAAAAGTGTACAAAATTGTAAAAACAATTCGGCGCCCCCTTGAAAATGGCGCCCTAGGCGACCACCTGAGTCACCTTACCCTCGCGCTAGCCCTGATTATACTAACATATTTATTGAATTAATAGTTCATAATTTTAATTATTTATTGAAATATATTATATTAGCTAAATAAATGATTATAAATTTATTTATTTTTTCTAATTTTGATCTAATAATAGAAAATCAAAAAAGTATGAACAAAAAAAATATTAAACAAGAATTGAGAAATAAAAAAATTAAATACCTACTAATATAATAGTTATAAAAAGAAATTATGTATTAATGAATTGCTGCAGTTTTTTCTACGGAAATTGTATAATATTTATAAGAGTTTTTATCGAGTTTCCTCCTTTTTTATTTCCGCTTAGTCCAGGAATCGGGATTCACTTATATCTTTCAAAAACGTAATCAAACTGATAAAAAGCAAGAAAAATCATAATATTAAATAAATACAATTTAAATCTAAAAAATGTATTAGAATATCTACGGATGTTTAAAAAAAATCATTATGAATAGACTTTATACTTTTATAAAGATATGTATTTTACAAAACATGTACTAACAAATTTTCTTACAGTCTGTATTATCGAATTTATCTCCTGTGTTTAATAAACGTATTAATGACAATATCATGAGTAGCGAAATCAAAAGTTTGAAAACAAATAATTTGACTTATAGTTTTTAGTTTTAAGTATTTAACTTTTAATATGTATAAAAAATTAATTATTTATAAATAATTTAAGTACAATATTATTATATAATTAATAATATAGGCATACCTAAGAATGAAATATTAACTTTGCGTACATTATTTTTTTAATTATAGCAAATCACAATGCTATAAATGTTTTAAAAATGTATATTTAATTGAAATTTCTATTAGTCGTTAGGTTTTTTTTTATCGTTCACAATTATCAATAATTAAACAAATCTATATAATATATTTAAACAGTATTTACTATTTTTATAGTGTCTTCATCAAATACTAATTTTCAAAAGGTAATTATTTTTTTTGGCTATGAATAATAAAATAATTTTAAATAATTAAGTATTAGCTATCTAAAGCAGCGGTTCCCAACTTATGGGCCGCGGGTAGCATGAGACCATAATATATATGTATATGTGTGTAATGTGTATGTATACATAGGTGTGCTATTAATGGACCTCAAAGATTTTTTTATAAAATTGGTAGTCCGCACAACTAAAAACGTTGGGAACCGCTTATCTAGAACATTACAAATAAGATTAACACAATTAATTAATTTTAATTTTAATATTTTAAAATTTAAAAACTTCTATTTTCTATACATTGTAATATATCAATATCATATATATTAAAACAATTTATTTTTAAGAATATATGTTAACTAAAATGATACAAATACTAATAGACGAGAAATTAATTAATAAATTATTTTATTTCTGTTAAATTGTATCAGTATCATAAAGGTATTATTATCATTTATTCAATTATCATATTATCTAAAATTAAATACAAACTTTTCGCATTTATAAACATTCATAAATTATATTATAGTACAAATGGCTTGAGAAATACCTGTTGTTTACTTTAGCAATGGGTTAGCTATTCCCCTTCTTTGTCGAAACATATACAGATACAGTCAGGGAGAGAGAATAATCAGAATTGTACGCGTGCGGTTGACTACTACTGCTGCTACTACTACCTGTTGATTTGAATGTACTTCCCATACCAATGAAAAGTTCGGTGCACCAGAATTATTACTCCCCAAATCTATATAGGTTAAATTATTTTAATACAAAGCGCCTATTATTCAATTATACTAATTAGATGTACTCCACAAATTGCCTTCTAAACCCATATCCATATTAAAAATCATTATAAGTATCAATTATTATATTGATTTTATTTTCGTATATTATTGTTTACTGATTACTGTTGAAGATTAAATAATTACATAATAACCATTTAAATTGGGGATTTTTTTACGTTTGCTTGTTATAAAAATATAAAATTAATATTATTATACATAGTAAAAAAGGGAAAACATTTTTAATGTATTTAAATTAGGTTTTCAAAACAATTTAGCTAATATCTAATATAAAATGACTGTTGTTTCAATAATTTAGAATTTAGATAAATTATGTAGGTACTTTATGAATAACGAGCTTTTTTCGAATACGAAATCATTGTAAAATAATATTCAAATTGTCGATTTACTATGTTTATTGGAGGTAATCCGAACCACCAAAAAATCTAGGAAGATAACTTGAGTGTGATCATAAAGCAACCCATCTTTTAAAAGTTATCCAAAAAATTTAGAAAAACGACATCTTAATAAAAACCCAATTATTAAGACTAATAATTTTTAATTGTACGTTATTTATGTTTAGTTAATAAATAAACTACTTTAGAATAATTGTAATTAAAAAATATTTCTTTACTTTTAATTTTATACTTAAATAATAACCTTACAATTATTAATTTATGATTTAACTTTACAAAATATAATTTATACTATAAATCTTATAGATTTCTTTTAATAAAGATTGCAAATATAAAGAATAAATAATATAAAACTACGTACCTTATTAAGTTGACATTCTATTGAAATTAAATGAGGTGTGCAAGTGTTTTGTGGAAAAAACTTATAAACCTTTTACATTGTATGCACTGTATAATTCAATTTTAAGAGCAAAATAACCATTATGATAGACATTTTAAATATTGATATTTTAATTTTGAGTTGCTTGTGATATACATGTTATTTACTAGATAATATTTATCTACAAGCATGTTCGGTAGACCAGTGCTCACTGTATACAGAATCAAAAATGGTACACCTTGGTTCATAGGCGTGCGCGAGACTTATTGGTAGGTGTTGCTGAAAATTATTCATTTATATATGTTTAAGCTTTAAGAAAAGAGCATTTACACTGTAATAATAGGACTTTTTCTTCAGTCTTAAAAATTTATATGATCAATACAAAAATGGATCATAATGTTATGAATGTTCTGCTTGATTCTTCTATATTCAATCAATAAATAATTGATTTCTATGTAATTTAGTAAAGATAAATAAAAAATGTAGTTTATGAAAATGTAATTAATAAAATATTATACTGGATATTATGAGTATATTATAAAACACTATTGAATAGGTATAGATATTAGATACAAAATATACTACCTATTCATGAGTTAATATTTTTTTTCTAAATAAATAAACACAAACTTATTGTAAAATATTTTAAAATAATTTATAAATAAATTTGATTTATATTTTGTAAATTGCAATTACTAATAATACTGTCAATACTAACAATAACTATTGGTTAGTAAGAAAAAAAAATGTATGTGAAAACTGTAACTATATTTGCTATTTGCATCTCGCAGGTGTTACTAAAGCATACCCTGCAACACCCGTGCGCACGCCTATGCCTTGGTTGTAGTTTCGTAGATATTAAATATCACATATAGTTTTTTTATAGTATTTATACATCATTTTTATGTTATTTTATGGTAATGTGGTAATTTGAGCGATAGTAGTTGCTATCACAATATTACTAATTATTAAATGATTATTAATTTACTATCACAAATAATGATATTATACTATTACTATTTTATAAAGATGGTTATTGAGACTACTGACAAACACATTGATAGATTTGTAAAAAAAAAGTCACGAGGGGAATCAAACCCTCACATGTTGCCTTACACATACATAATATGGCAGATCTGCGTTCTAGATTGATATTAGAAAAAATTTGCTTATTATCGAATTTGTAAAGGAGAATATAATCAGAATTCGAGCAGTTTTTTCATTAATTTATTTTAAACCGTTACATTATGGATTTTTAAAAAATAATTATTATTATACCTAAGTACTTTTAACTCGTTTTAAAATTAAAAAAGCAAAAATACTTTTTACTCGGGTTCAGAATTCTCAATGACAAAGTTGATAGTATGCAAATTTTCTCGATTATAAATTATGAAAAAAACAGTAAGAATTTGATATGTAGATTTAACTATAAGGTATTATACGAATAATGTTTATAATAATATCACTATCTAAAAGTGTATCGCTAAATCATGTAACAAATGTTATTACAATTTAAAATACTTTTTTAAAATTAGGTATATGCGTACAACAACCTCCGCATGACCGCATAGTTGACTATAAAATGTTATTAGTAATTTCCAGTTACATAATTAAATTACTGTTTGGTAACCGTTACTCGTTAGGGATCAAATTATTTAAATGGTTAATACTTAATATGTATATATTGTAACATATAATCTGAGAAACCTTTAATAAATATTTCCAATGTTCATATATTTTTTTTCATATTTGCTAGTATAATTTAAAACTATAGTTGAACATATTATTTTATACATCAATTATATCATTTAAGCGAAAAATTATTACTTACCAGAGGTGTTATTATTGGTGTGGCGCATGATTTTGAAAACTTGACTTTAACTAGTTTCCCGACTACTCTTGAACCACTGGAGGTATTAGGTTCTGTGCTATTTGTAAATGTATTTGTTAATTTTTCTTGATCATTTTCTGAAAATTAAACAAATTTATTAATTTAATTAAAAAAATAATGAATACTTAAACAGTAAATTATTGAAATTATTTTGAATTTAATAATGTCTATGATTTTAACTCATACGTGTTTTATAAGTTTCAAATTTTATCTTAGGTATAATTAATTTTTATTGTACCTTCGTAATAGATACTATTGTAATTTATGTATTGTATTTTAAATTATTCTTTATAGAGTATATAAATATAATATAAAAAATAAATATAATTTAATTAAATAAACTTTTTTATATTATTAACATTTGGATTATTTTTATTTTATCAGTGAAACAATAATAATTAAATATCTCTTAAATTAATTCTAGTAATTCAAAATTACACATACTTTCTTTAATTAATATGAAATCATTAGTAATTTGTAAAGAGTACAAGTAATAAAAGTCCGTTTTATAAAATAAATTTTGATCCTTACTTAAGTGATACAACAATGAATATTTAAGTATTTTTGAACACTACACTTTTAAATGCATTGGCGAATTAATAGTAAATATTATATTACTATTAACACATTAACACAAAATAATGTACCTACATAAACATAAAATAAATATAAATATTATACTACATTGCATATTTTGAATATTGATTATTTTTTGAATTTAATTAAACGCAATGTATATTTTAATTAATTTAATTTATATAAATAATCATCAACCATGGCGTTTACAGTAAACATAGTAGTACCCACCTAGTTATTTAGCACATTATATTATAGTTGAAAAATTATTTATAATTATTTTTCAAATAAATCTCTCTTTTTTTTAAATTTTAAAATTTCGTATCCGCATATTATGTAGTTTTTGTCTTCTAACGCGTATTGCTGCCCATTACTACATATCAAAATTTACGTACAGCAATTATAATTTTGTGTAGTAAGCTTGGATATTAGAATAATAGAATAAACTTATTATCAAGCTTAAAGGTAAGAATATTATTTATATTATCTTATTTTACGATACTTTAATTTTTGAGTCAGTTATATGAGTATATATAAAATAAAATATAAAAATGTTCGTAAAACCCAAACAATCAATTATATTGTAAAAAATCAACAATAAAAAGGAAAACATAGATAAAGTTCATACCTTTAGGTTTGATGATAAGTCAATTCACATGAATATTAAAGTTATAACAACATAAAATTAGAATTTATGAACGTACATTTTCCATGTTGTCTATTTGTAAGACGGAAACAACACAGCGTGTTTGTTCTTTTAACTTGACTGAGAAATTACAAAATAAATCTTAATTTTCATAAATCCAACAATTAAGACCCAATGACCCAATATTTTATAAAAATATAATTATACAATGTAAATTTTTTATATGCATTTTGAAATTGATTAAAGTCTTTAGAACTATAAGAAATTAGAACTGAAATTTTCTTAAATATTATTTTTTACTATATTTAGGTATGTACTTAAAAATCGAATTACACTGAAATGTCCATAATATTAAATTAAATTTAGTAAAATGTTATATAATATGTTATCATTGTTATAATCTGGGCATTAGACGAATAAACAATTAATTTAAAAGGATATTGATTATTTTTTGTTTCATTGTTGACAGTTTAATAATTTTATATTATAATATATTAGATGTTTTTAAGGTTCTTGTAGTTTATCTTACCACATATTACGTACAATTATAACCCATCGAGTACATTTTGGTACTAGAAAATGGTTAAGATTTAAAAAAAAAACTGTAGTCAAATAACTATACTATATTGAAATAATATTGTAATTCTATTTTCTATCATCATTCATGAGATCATTTAAAAAAATATATAATATGGTTTTTGGACCAGTTTTTTTTTAAATTTTAACGGTTGCCGAGTGCTAAGATGAACTGGATGGGTTATATTACGATATAAAGTGTTTATTTAACTTAGTGAATAAAATGGCGTTTTGACAACGATTTTTGGAATATCGTATCGTCAGTGTACCTTTGATGTACCTATAAATAGTAAATCGTAATATTACCAATTCGCCGTTTGAAGAACCAAACAAATGTTCCGGTGTTATTGCTGGACTTTCACCGTGAATTGTGGTCAAATCAAAAACAATATTAACGATAATTCTTCATTGGTATATCATAATGTTATGATATTATAAAATAATTATGTCGAAAAAACGCGTCCAAGTAGCAGTACGGTGGTCGTAATCGACAGGAAAAATTCAAATCACTTTAAACAACAGCATGCATAAGTACGTAGATTATTCTACATGCACGCGAATACGATAGATGTGGGTAGGCGTGGGTGTGTGGTGTGTTACAGTACGCGTACGTGTAAGCATAATTGTATGTATGCGTGTCGTCTTGGAGCGTTAGCGAAGCGTATTGAGCTTTCGCGCGCACGTGCTGGTTGCTGGTTGCCGGTTGTCACGTATATATTGCGGTGCGCGCGCAGGTGGGGAATACACGCGCGCGCGCGCGCCCACCACCGGTAGACGTATATCCACTGAGCGCGACTGCGTGAGTCAGATTCGGCGGAGCGGTACAGCAGGCCCACCGGCAGGACGTGGAGGTGGTGAACAAACGGGAAAAGGAGCGAGAAACGTTTACGGTTAGGCTGTCGCTCTATACACCCCACACGCATATGCGGTGGTGTCGCCAGGAGTCTTTTCTCGGTGTGCGTTTGCGCCCGCACCGCCGTCACACCGGTGGCGGCGTGTGAACGTAATAATAATAATGGGTATGTACGTGTGGCAGAGGCCGGTGCGGGTGGATGTGTTTGGCTGTGGGGAAGCCGTGTATATTGGTTGGGGGTTGTTTGGAGCGCGCGCGGCTGGCTGACGCATGGGTAGCCGCCGTCACAGACGCCGACGCCGGCGGCCGACACAGGCGCGCGCGGTTCAGGCGACAGTGGCGGTGTTTGCGCGCACCGCCAGTGGAATCAATACCACCGCCGCGGCCAATCCATCGGTTTTCGACCGCACGGCGCCGAGGCGCCGTCGACACGTCGCACCACCACCACCACCACCACCACCGCTACCACTGCCACTCACCCGGTGAGCGTGTTCAGGTGTGTGTGACTTTTTGGGAGTGTGTGCGCATAGGAACAATTCGTCCATCTAAACTCTAAAATAAATGCTTATTAATTAACAATTGTTATTTCAATGTTGTTATAATACCTAATTATACTTATCTGTATTTTTATCTATATTTTTATCTTTTAGAAAAATATCCTACTTCAGGTTATGAAATTAAAAACGTATCTAGGTTGTGATTTAAAAATCAAGAGTTGATAAATGGATCAACCAACGTCCGACAAACACGAGAATGAAAAAATAAATGCAATATGAAATATTAGAGTTGCATGTAAGTATAGCCAGTATAGGTAGTATCTAACATTTTTCAAAAAGAAAATTTTCGAAAAGATTGTTATATATTGTTATATATGTTATCCTGTAGATAATATAATACATAAGTATATATATTTTTTAATGTTAAACAAAATGTTCAAGACAATATCATGATAAAAGTACTACTATAGGATTTGTGGTGGTAGAATTCCTGGTGCTAAATGGTGAGCACCCTTATAGCCCTTGCGCCTCTGTGTTTGCTGTATAATGTACTGTATGGATTTTTGGTCGAGGTGGGAGCGGTAGGCGTTGGTCGCCTATGTAGTATTCCGAGGGTTTCGTGGCTGATATGCCCCCAGGGCGGAGGGAGAATAAAACCATGCTCGGTGTAATAGGTTATACCAGAAGAACGGTGTGGGTTAGTAGTGACGGGGTAAACGTGAACGCGACAAACTCTTTCCTTATATAATATATAATACATAATATGTATCGTATTATTATTGTATACGCATTAGTACATTACCCTTTGGCATAATATAAGTGCAGGGTGTTTCACGAACGGCGAATATTGTATTAGGTAGGTGTAGGTAATAATTATAATTAATGATTTATTATTATATAGTAAAATTATATATGTACGAGTGAATAAACACAATGCAAACATAGGCAGTATTAGGGCGGGTAAGACGAAATTATATAACCTATATTTTATATTATATGACGTATATTTTTCCATGTCACGCGGTCTTAAGTCAAGCTAAATCTGCAAGTGATTCTAAACGTATAATATTTGACTCCATATAGTGGCTAGTTGGCTAGTACCTGATATACTAAGAATATTTTATTCAAATGAGCAACGTATAGCAGAAATAAACTAAATACACAACATAGCTACAGTTCTCAAATTGGAAAAAAGGTATTTAAAGAACAATGTGGCAATGTGGCTACGTTAGAAATAATAATAATTATGATTGGAATATCAGTTTATCAGTATACCTGATAATAGTAATATTATGAATATTCACTTAGTTATTTTTATCAATTTAATATCAATATAAAATATATTATACGAGTATACATAATAAATTGTAATATAGATTATAGGTATGTAAGTATAATTTATAAATAATAATGATTATGACGTATTGATCTTTAAATAACAAGAAAAAAAGGTGTTGAATGTAAATAATTACATATTGAAACATTGATAAAAACTATCTATAAATTATCTGAATGGAAAAAATTTATTAGTTATTAGTTAGTTGTAGTGTTATATATTATAAGATTCAAATTATTTAAATATAAAAACATAACCTTCCATTTTAAAATTTTAGTTAGGTACTTAATTATTTTTTTTTTGCTACCTTTGAATTTGAAATATTTTTCCATATTATTACATAGATGCTATATCGTTTTATAGTTATATAACAACTCTAAGCAATATATTATAAATATACAATATAATCTATCTCTATATTATGATTATAATAACGTTTTCATTTGAAAAATAAATTTTCACATTTATACGCAATGCACATTTTCATACGTGAGTGTATTATATACATCTTTACCAAGCAAATACCTAGTTTGACCTTACACGCGTATACAATGTGATGTAGCGAAAAAAATCAATGAACATGTAAACTTACAAAAACGTATTTCGGTCAAGTTGTCTCGTCAGTTTTCAAACTCTTATCATGACAAGACTAGTAAGAAAAAAGTAATAGTATTTGATTTTGTTAAAAAATCTGCTCAAACCATACATACACCTTATAATGTGTTTCATTAAAAGATATTTAAATATATTATTACATCGTATTTTATATTAAACTGAATATGTATATAATTATTGGAATTGGCTGACGGACGTGTTCATGAAGTTCCCACCTAAAGTTGTAACAAGCGTAATTAGGAAAGGGCGTGTTGCGCGATGGTTTCTGCAAACCCTGCAGTATGAGAATTGGTTGGACGTTGGACAAATTGCTCGTCTTTGTGAGCCATTCTTAAGTTCGTAAGCGCAACATCGTTATAATTATTTGTATACATTTAAATGAAGCCCTTAATATTTGAAAATAACTAATAAGCATAATTATATGTTACGTGCATCAAATAAAGTGTGGTACTCAGTAGTACTCGCCAATCACCACTATCAAATTAATACCCGTTATTGGTCATAAAAATAAAAATATACGATAATTTTGTAGAACTATGAGTGTTATTAAAAAAAAATGAAGGTTTTTTCTTCCCTTTTCTCATAATCTTTTATTTTTCATCTACAATACAAATTATATATTATGTTTTATATTATACCGAGACGGAACTCTCTAAAAAATTGGTATAAGAACTACGTAACTAGATAAAATAACATACTATTATGGTTAACTTAGTTGACATTTCTAATTTATCCAATTACCTATAATATTAATATTCTTAAATTTAGTATGTAATATTGAATTGTATTTAAAAAAATCTTAAAGAATCCGGGCAAGCTGTAGTTCTTTATTATATAATTTATGTTTGAAAAGAAAGGGGTATTGTGGTATTCTTATCATAATTATAAATTTAATTATAATAACTATTTAATAATATTATTTAATGTTGCTTTCTTTTATTATTAAGTTATATTATATTATAAACTATTTATGATATTTAAATAAGTTATAATATTATCTAATTTAACAAATTAATCAATAATAGCCAATAGGTTAACTCTTAACTCTTAACAATTAAAATTATTACCTGCACGACATGGAAGTTCTGGTAGATTGTACATCGTGCGAGCTTTAGTTGCAGTTTCATAATATTTATGTTTGTCTCTGATGTTTAAATGTTTCCACATATAGTTGAGTCTAACAAGTTTAAAATAGTAAAAGAAACTATTAATAATAATAATAATAATAATAATAATAATAATAATCATAATCATAATGGATTGAAATAAGTTTTAAAAATTTTAATGAAATTCATCGAAAAATTACTTTAAAAACTTTACAAAAAGTTATTATTATTTTCTATTATAGTATTGTAAAAGTATAACAATTTCATATAAAAAAAAATTAGGAACTAGCTAAGCTATATAGTAAATTTTGAGTTAATTTTATTGACCGTTATTATTGAGTAATTCACTGTAATTGTAATGGGCATAATATCTACATGTTAAATTTGAATTGACAAATCATTGTAAGTGTATGAAAAACTATTCTGAGTAAAGATGGTGTGTCAATCTTTATTTGTAAAAATATTTTATGTTATATTTTTATCATTATAAATTAGAAGTTATTTCTCTTTTTATTGTTAATACTATACATTTGTACCTTTGTTATACTTAAACTAGGTAATTTTTTACAAAATCATATAATTGAAAATATTACATCAGAAGTATTATTATTAAGCTAGGTAATAAGTTATTGACTAAAAAGTTATGTGTTATAATTTACAAATCAATACCAACATATCGTAGAATGATTATATTTATATTTAATATTATTTATGACATGGTAAGTCACTAATCAGTAATCACTATTCACTATTACGGAAATCTAATAAAATATTATTATAAACTAAGTACGTAAGTATTGTTTAAATCAATTATTGGAAAAACTGTTTTCAGTAACTTAATGTGTCAAATTGTTAACTAACTTAACTGATTATTAGATAATCGAACATTTGACTAGGTACTCATGTTTTGACGAAAATTAAATTAATTAGTGAACAATTATTTTTAATTTTGCATACCAATTTCTTGATCATTTAACTTCTTATGATATAATTAGGTATTCGTTTGGGTTAGTCAGAAAACTGATGATTAAGTATTTTCTTAGTGTATTTATGCATGTTAACATTTACAATTTTTTATTTTTTAGTATTCTTATATGAATAGCAATGTTATTAGATTAGATTTTTATACTTTTTATAACTTATTATGACAATACTGTAACTAGCTACTGGTTTGTAATACATTTGTAGAAATTATGGATACTCTTATAAATTCTGCAGGATAACCAGAATAATGTTATTTGTATACATTTATTTAGTTATACACATATAATATAAGTTAAAAGACGATAAAAATAGTTTTCAACTACATTTAATCTTTCAAATCTACCTACTTTATAGTTTATGAAAATTATTTTAGTAAATAATAATAATTCATCAATTTTATTACTTAAGGGTTGGATTGTTTCTACATAGTTTTTGACCTCTACACTCCTCTAAATGTCATCTATAATATCAACACGTTTATTATAGTGGTGCATTATTAATCGGCCATTATGTTTATTTATTATCATTTTATACTAGGCACTTGTTGTTCAGCTACGCTATCTGCACAAATCGTCCAAGTTTTATTTTTTCTTTCAATATGTTACAGTTTATTTGGATTTTGGATAGTGTTTTTATTAAACTTGTATCAAAGTTTCCTTTAAATAACAACTTTTATAACATCAGTTTTACGATAAGACGTGTTTCTAAGATTTTGAAAAGGAAAATGGTAACGTGTGGTTAAATATACATGAAAAAAATGTCTGGTCATTCATTGACGCGAAATATTCTATAGTAAACCGAAAGGATATCAAGTATAATATTAAGAAAAAAACATTGTAATTATTGTGTCATGATAACGTTTTACATTATCAATAATAAAAAAAAAAATATGTAAGGATTGAATGGAATTTTTATTTTAAATAATTTATATTATCTATATTGTTATAAGAAAATATTTTCAATTAATAAATAATAATGTAGGTGACGGTCTTTTTATTTTTAATAACTATTAACTGGTACTATAAAATGTATTATATATATACTATATTAATACAATACTTTTAGTTTATGATAGGTATATTATTATTATAGAATTATATGAGAATAAACTATTGTTTTAAAAAAGTCTAAACATATTGTAATGTATTAAAACTGTTTTGAATATTGGCTACTTATTGTACTTATCTAATTTACATAGGTACTATATGCGTAAGTCTCATATATTTATTAAAAACTGTTATCATGAAGTGTAAAATGTACGATACTGTTTTAAAATAATAATACCTACTATTAGATTATTAATAAAAAATAAATAAATCAATAATAAATTAATAAGTAACTGAAAATAATCCACATAGATAGGTATAACTTTTACTTTAATACTATCGCTTCAATCAATAGAGTAATATAAAATATATAATATGTTTAAATGTTTAATATTAAGAACTATTTTTGGTGTAAATACTTACATAGTTTTATGATAAGTTTCACTTTTATGAGGATATAAGTAATTAAGCTGTTTGCGAAAATCTTCACAGAATATATAAAATGAGCTGAAGCTCAAATTTGCCCTGGCTCGACCATACACTCGTTTCTCAACTTTATTCTCATTGGTTATTGATTTCGATTGATGTATTGTATTATCATTAATAGACTTAGATAATTCTGGTTGTAATGCAATGTCAAGTTTTGGCTCGATTTCTGGTTTTGACACGATTTCCGATTTTGGTAAAAATTTTGATTTTTTCTCAGGAATATCTTCGTTATTGATGAAATACATTGTGTATTATCACTAACATCAAATTTTGAATTAACTATTAATATGTTTTGAACAAATCAAAACATTTTTGTATTTTAGTTTAAAAAGTGATTTAAAATTAAACTAGGTGTATGTAATTAAAAATTGTATTTACCTGTTTTAAAGTTTATCGAATATATTTATATTTTATCCATCCGGATATAAATTCCAATAATTGATTTATCGTTAGAAGATTAATAATAAATAATAACGTTTTATTCAACATAATAGATAGTTACGATAAAAAAACATCTCTTAACGATTTTCCAAATGACGGAAAATTGGGTGCACATAGAGACAAAGAGTACATGGCCGATGAGCATCATGGAAGAAAAATATATTCAACGTTGTTCGTGAGGATGAAAAACATTGTATTAAAAATTGTGCTAATAGATAAATTTAGATTAAAACATTTTACTATTTATTATGCATGTATATGGTTTTATTGAGGGATATGATATTGATTAACTTGTGTGTACAAATATGTAGGTTACTTACATAAACTATAATAATAATTATTAAAAATAAATATATTATTAGAATATCTATGTCCAATTAATATAATAACTTATACGAAAAATAAAATTTTAACAAACTTCAGTGGTGCAAATTATAATAATTTTGACGCAGGTAGATTATCTTATAAATTATATTTCATACCTAAGTACGTCTTAATAAATATACTTTTTCCATATTTTATTTTCAAGTGTTGGTTATGACTTATAATTATTATGTCATTATATATTTATATGATTATACAAATGCATTATATGTATGTAAACAGTACTTTTAACATAAGAACGTTATAAATTATATCTATTATTAAAAATGACTCACTATAATTTTGCAAAAATATTACATTTAAACAATTAATTCTAAATTACAATAATAAGCGGAATAGATCAATTTTCAAAAATATTATCTGTCTATGACAAAGTAATAATATTATAATACA